>NW_026861883.1:0-23956 GCF_026571515.1 Ruditapes philippinarum | reverse complement strand
CGATCAGAGCATATTTCATAAACAAATCTGACTGTCGAGTAGTGGAATATATATACATGTCGAACTGTTTTGGCGAGAAGATGTTTGCTAAATTATTTACATCAATATGAAACAACCGGTTTATCGTGAACAAAATACATCGGAACAAATAAGGATTGCAAACCCGAAATGCAATGGAAATTCATAATTTAGTTTTACTTGATTTTATTCTGGTTTTTCTCCGTAAAACTTTCCCGTGGTGCAGTGTGTCGGGTTCAAATCCCATTCAAGGCAACTATTATTATTTTTTTTAAGTTTCTTTGTTAAGGAAGTAGCCACTATATGCAAGGATAAAGTGTGGCTGTCATAAAAATGAACATAAATGATTTTTTGATGCAACTCTAGTCATGCAAAATTCCGTATGTATCAAACTCTGGTGCCCTGCAAGAAGAATTATAGTACATAAAAATAAACTTGTACAGGAAAATAATACTGATATACAGTGCGATTTAGATTGCAAAGATCAGAAAATACCACAGAGCTTGCAGCCCTTTGATTTTTTAAATGTATACGTTAGTGTGGATCGCTACTTGCTGTGTCCCAATTTCCATAACGAGGAATATAATTTGTGCATTGAATTGAATACGAAATATTCCAATATCAACTCACAAGTCATAATGGATTTAAAGAAATAATATGAATGAAACAAGAGAGGTTCAGGCGTATGTATTGAAACAGATTTGAATTTGAAAATTATCATGTACTTCTTAGTTTTGAATGCGTGAATAGTAGGTATTGTTCCAAATGCCAAAATCAAGATGGTAAACTTCCTTTAATTTTTGCACAAATATTAAGAACTGTTTCTAAAGCTATATCAATGCCCTATTGATAGCTGAACAATATGAGCGCCCTTTTCTATTAGTTCAAGCCTGACAGATATCTATTTCAATGAGCATATGCTTTTCTTTGGTATTGTTTGTTTATAAAATCAAAACTGTGTTTGTTCTCTTGCCAATTCTTAAGTTAGATACATATTAAACTTATCTTTGACTCATGAAAACATACTTGATGTTGTTGGTGTTGTTATATAAAACTTATTCAAAAATTTAACTTAGATCCTCAATATTTCTCAAACAAGATGGTAAACCCATTGTTAATTTTCGTTTTTTCTTGGTCATAATACGATACAGATTAATAAATTGTTTTGTGATTATTGACGCATCGTCACTTAGATATCTAATGCCTGAATTTAAATTAGTATAAAGATAATTTTGGCGTTTCTTAAAAACATGCTGCTTTAACCGTTTTTACGAGCATGATCATATAAAGACTTATTTAACCCAAAATTTTGTTTTCATTGTTCAACAGTATTTGGTTTTTTGTTTTTGTTTTTTGCTGTTTTCTTTTCGGTCTCCTGTGATAATGTTTTGTTTCTGTTACAATTTGTCAGTTATAATGTTAGTTTTGTAAAAGTATTCAAGTGTTTTGTACGTAAATCAAAACACCACTTTATTTTTATATTTGCTTCTTTTATAACAAATAAGTTCACATTCAGCGCCACTTTTATAAGGTAATAATCATCTGTCATGCTCTAAAAGCATAATTGAACATTTTAAATTTTAAAGTTATGTTGGCTCTTTCTTAAGATTGAAAATTTACTTGTTTCTGAGTCAAACTTTGTCTTTAACATTCAGTCAGGACAGAAATTAGTTGCAGTAGCGTAGTGTGACGTAATCAGTGTCCATGGTCTCATCTGCATGGTCTCCTGATCACAGCATACGATACAGATCACTAGTACCACAAACAAATCGACGGAAATGTAGCAATAAAATATGAAATACAGATTGTTTAATTTTTTTAACAATGTGAAGTTACCATACGGTTACTCTATATGGTCATTATTCAAGTTGTTTGACAATCATGATATTCATTTTATTTTTAGATAATGGTATTTACCATCTTGTCGGCAGTTTGTTTTTTACATCGGTAAAATAACAATAGGAATACTCGGTGATGAGTTTTAGGAATAACGTTATGGTCACTTGTGTCTCCCACTTCATTTTCTGTTATAATATAAGTATTTAGATATTTTGTCGCGTCTTGTCTATACATTCTATCCCCAGTTTCTGTCTATAGTTCTATCGAAAAAGTGTATATTTTATGTATTAACTGATGGGTTGTTGAACTCTTATGAATGTGCATGCAAGACGACATATTGAAATCTTATCAAATAATGACGTCACAGTGGAAAACGCCCTCTTACATGACAAAAAATATACTAAAAATAGGTATCATAAACTGCCAAAAGACAGCGTGAGTAGTTCCCGGTTATTCCGATACCATCCGACATTTGCCGATGTTAAACGATTCATTAAAGTCCTTATTCTCACATTTAATTGATTATCAACATTAAGTGATCACTGCCGTATGAACACATCAAACTATGGATGCATTTTATTTGATCGTGCTTTTCTTAAACTTGAATGTAAAACAGAATGAAAGGTTATATTTATTTGATTTGTTGAGAATGCGTCAAAACAGGGGAGTGTGAAATTACCTCTAAAATTATGAAAAAGTATCGTGTAACATGCACTTTGAGTTAGAAGTGAACTTAAACGGAATTTACATATATTTGTCTCATTTAAATTGATACACCTTATTAATATATTATTGGAATGGCTTTTAACTTATTCAATTTCTATATCATACAATATTCACGTTTAATTTATAATAAACTAGAATGTTTAGATAATGTATAAATATCTTGACATAATAAATCAATAAGATTTTGTGCTTTATTATAAACACTTTCTCCAAAGTGGATTATATCTGCTCTATTTTTGCTGATAAGAATGAAATTATGATGTGGAAGTAACTGTAATTCATCATGTATCTGTTATTCATTATTTTCAGGAATTTCGGATTGTTCCTCGAGTTTATGGTGCAACAGAACATATAATTTCTTTTCCCAGACCAATCAAAGCCAGATACGTAAAATTAAATGAATCGCTTGCAAATCCAACACTTGAACAACGACGCTTAGATTTTATAGTTTACGGTTGTAAATTGACAGGTAAGTATAAAGTTTAATGGATCACTTTCTTCTGACAAATTGAATAATTACTGCAAACATTTTGAATGAAGCTAAGATTTCAACATTGCGATGGTCATATCTTTACTTTTCTTGTTGCTATTTACTAAGTTACATTTTCATTTGGTTTCGGTATCTTTATGATAAATGTGTATTACAGAGAACTGGTCTGTTTTGTAAACAGGTATCATTGAGTTTACCAGCAACAGTATATCTGAAATGCTACCTCTAGATCAAGAATTGCGATCCGGAAACTCATCTTCCATTAGTAATACAAGTGTTGAGGAATGTAAACATCTTTGTAAATCAAAAAAAGGTTGTAGTGTTGCCAGTATCAATGAAGAGAAAATTTGTTATCACTACATGGGTAGTGAACTTGGGATATGGAAAAATACTAAGATTACAAACGGCAGTCAATGGTTTGCCAAGCTACAAAACAATGGTATGTCATTATTTCGTCATGAAATAACTTATTATTTTTTCACCTGTCCAATATAAGCGGTTGATATGTCTGTGGCAGTATACTCATGTGCTTGTATTGTATTTTCTTAAAAAGATTTTTTTTTTGTTATTTTTCGAACAAAGGCCTCATACAGAAAATGTTTGTACGCGTAAAAGCGATTCTCAATGTTATTTGTCTTTAAGTTTTAACACAAATATAAAAAATGATTGAGCTCAAACATTTTAATTAAGCATGTACTGTATAAATTGACTACCTATTAAAATATGAAAAAAGAAACAGTAAAATAATGATTCGGTCAGAAATGATATTTTAATGATTTCCAGGTCAAGTTCGCTTATAGGTCACTTGGGTTAAAAAATTAGTTCACACAGCCCGAAAATAAAATAAAACTTGTAAACACTTAAGAGGTTATTGTTTAATCCGAAATATCCTGGACATAGATCAGAAATGTTGTTTTGATGATTTTTATGTCAAGTTATATGGTTTACCTGGGGTCAAAGAAACTAGGTCATACAGCCCCAATATGGAAAATCTTGTTAATTCTCTACATGCTAAGAGGGGTGTTCAAATATGAATGCAACTAGGAAAATATCTCGCTTTAGACCACGTTTGCACGAACAATGTATATGTATCGCCTAGATGGTTGTGTAAGCTCTCAATTGATACAATACATGTGTACTTCAGTTCAGTCTAGCTTTGACAATTGCTCGATTAACGCTATCTACTCTAAAAGGGATGATTTAAAAAGGTCTCCTTTCATTGACCAAATACGGTCCTATATCAAGAACAGCTGTATTTTTCGTATATAGACGAAAGACATATTAAATGAAATATGTCGTGTTCATGGTAACAATGAACTTTCTTATTCATCTGTCACACGATGTGATGTAAGAAATTCAAAAGTTGTCTGGATTCAGTAAAATATGCAACCCATGCACACAGTCCTAAAAATGCTTTTCGCAAAAACATTTTAAAAAGGATTTGATTGCTACTGATGTAAAATTTACTACTAAGTATATCTCTAAATGCGTTGGTTTCCCTGTACGAGCCGCTAGTACAATTCTCCGGTATGATTTAAAATAAGAAGGATAAGTGCCAGATGGATACCTCCTTACAAAAGAACAAAAACTTGCTCGGGTAATAATCTCCAAGCAATTGTTGAAACAGTTCCCAAATACAACACCCGACCTTTCGCAATTATCATAACTGGCGATGAGACATGGGTTCACTTTTATGAGCCCAAGAAAAAGATACATAACAAAATATGGTAACCAAAAGAAGTCAAAGACCTTGCATAGCAAAACGCACAATGAGCGCCCAAAGGTCATGTGTATAATTTTCTTTACAAATCAAGATTTTGCTTTTCTAATTGCCGTACCAAAGGGTAAATCTGTAAATGCCAAGTTTTACTAAGGCAAGGTCCTTCATAAAATAAAAAAAAAAACGTCGACCAGCAAATAGTCTCCATTTTGCCAAGTAGTTGCATGACAATGCTTCGTCAAACAAAGCGGCCGCTGTACGAGAATATCCATTGTTTCATCATCTTTAAGTGACATTATATCCAAATTTGAAGTCAATCAGACATGAAAGATATGAAATGGCTAACTTATCAAGTTTTATCAGCAGTTGTCATAACGTTTAATGTAGAAATAAGACGCTCGTTAAAAAGTTGAAAGTTTGTGTAATTGTATTCCTAATATTGATAACCCACGCCGGAAGAAACTCACTGGTTTCAAGCATTGAATATTAAGATAGTATTTATATTCTACGTGGGCTGTATGATAAGTTCCTAGGCTCTGGCTATAATTTCTTTATTTTTAATAGGATCTTTCTAATAATTCATCGTTATGAAACTGCATACTTAAAAAATTAAATATGTCTGGTAAAGGTATTTACATAAATAACAATGATCAGTTAACATGTATATCTAACCGACAACATTTATTTCCTCTGGATTTTCCCAATTTTGAAAATAAAACGTTTTTCTGCAATCATATTTGAAAACTTCAAGAAGTAGCGTCATTCGGAACTCTCAGTGTTTAACATAATATTTTGTTAACGTTATCGTAAAATAACAGGATAGTGCAATGGCTTTGACATAAGTACTTTGACGAATAATTTGAACGCTGTATGCTGTGAAGTTTTTGTTACAGAAACAGTAAGTAGAAGTAGAGGAGTCATGGCATCAGACAATTATTTGAAAGTACCACCAAACATTAAACCTTGTACAAAACTTGACTAGGTTTAGGTCTCACACGTGTCATTTAACACTAGGTCAACGCGCCCGCTTAAGGGGTCAATTCAACAGTGTTTGAGATCATTGTTCTAGAATTTGAATCTCTAGTTCACTCTCTTTATGATCCAGCCCCGAGTGTGTCCACTACTAAAGCGTCAACTTAAAGGACAACGATTTTGATTAAAATGTGTTCCAGCTCATTATTGCTATATTTTTTAAATAAACGTTCTAGAAGTGGATCTCCAAGCAGAAAATGTATGTCCTTTTGGCTACACCGAAATGTATGCGCAGCTTAAATGATATGACATTATCTGGCGTGTTATAGGACGGCGTGCTGCGGGGTACGTTGATGTACTGTGTTTAAACTACATTAATACATAACATGTCTGATTGATTTATATTTTCTTTTTGTACTAAGTCATAAATGAACTTTTTTTGTTTGCACATAAATTAATTTGATACGGTACTACGACGTTACTACTTCCCATTAAACCAGTCTACTTACTTATCTTACAGCCTTCGTATGTTTAGATAACCCGACAAAAGCATGGCGGATGCGTTCCCCTGTAGGCACCCTCCCTCAGAGTTTTTTTCGTCCATCTTTTGTTATTTGGTATTAAATTCTCTATTCTGATTGCTTAGGACAGGCAATATACGGATATAAATGGCCAAATCAATTCACTTGTATATATGTCACCGAACGGCAACATGATTAATATAAACATGATTTTCTGATATATTAAATCGCATTCGTTGAACATGTAAAGTTGCATTTCTACTCGGCTCAAACAATACAAAAGATGAGAAGATTTTTTTCTTTGGAAATGTGTCAAGGATATATAGCTTACGCAATAAGGGTGCGTTAACTGGAGATTCTTGGGATAAACAATGCTTGCACTTGAAATAGCGCACTACAAGTTTACGTTAGAGTAGAAAAAGAAAATTGAAATAAACTTTAGTAATTTAAGGAGGACTTTGAATAAAAACAAATTTCTGAATTTGCATTGCTTATTTTCAACGGTTAAATTACTTTCCATATCAATATAACAACAACGTTACTCGGGGCATAACAAGGTTGTATAAGGATTATCATCACGATAGGAAAATGATTATAAACTGAAAATTATTCGAAAAAGAAAATATATAAAATTACTCAGCAATATTAAGGTGAATTGATGACACCATTTTAACATGTGTGTTTCACGCAAAATAGCATTTCAATGCAGGTCTATTTGTGGAAATAATACCAGGATTTTGATTTTGTTTCCGTATTTTTTTTTATCATTTTAACAAGTGAATTATCTTTTTGCTATCAACATGTGTTCTTGTTAACACAGTATCTATGGTATTATTTCCGAGGGCTTACCAGAGAGAATCGTTTTTTGGAAACGTACAGTACATAGATGATGTCTCTATAATAACATCACCCAGTTACCCTCTAACGGCAATTTTAGACAATGATATACTATGGATTATTAATTTTGCACCAGGACAGTTTGCCAAATTTGTTTTCACAAATGTTTCACTATCTGAGGTATGCATTTGATTTTTTATCACTAACACATTAGGTTCTAAAACCATTCCAATCTAAGTTAGTAAATTCATTATTTTATCATTTGTAATATTTACGTTTTGAGTTAATAATGGTCTTTAAAATACCTTGTAATTGAGGCTTCTTAACTAATTTTGAGCTTGTATCACTTTAAAGTCAATATCGTTTTGTAAGTAATCATTTGAATACTTTAAGCTAGACCATGGGTAATGCATTACCTCCACTATGAAGAGTATTCAAAAAGACTAAAATCACTTGTCAACTACAATGAAATTGAGGGGCATGGGTTCAAAACCCAGAAGGGGTAACTTTTTTTTCTTTCTTTTTTTTCTTTTTCACATTTTTTATGTATCTCTCAGATCCCTTGTGGAAGAAAAAAGTGTTTCATTTGAATTATATAATTATTATAGGTATTTATTTGCTGAATAATGCCAAATTTTATAGCAAATATGATACCAGATATTTTCAAAGTTTAATAAAATAAAAACTACACGGTAAAAGTATTTTATATTTCGCATGATCAACCAATATACATTTAAAAAAATTTAGGCAAATTTTGAAAACAGTCCCTCATTTTGGTAAATTTTAGGGATATTTTGAATAAGGCTTTTATAAAGGGAAATGGTCAAATAAGTGTTTAAAGCGGATGGGGTAGGGCAACATTTTTATACATATGAAAAACATTTTGTTTAGAAACAATCATTTTGCTTGTGTAATTTGTTACCTGAATGTCATTATTTGTTTCTTTACAAAGAGCAATAGGAAAACATTTTTCATAATGATGATATTGTAGATTATTTAAGTTTCCTCATTTCTGAAAAATGCCCTTCTAATAGCAAAGTTTTAGTTCAGAAATATATCCATAACTCATAAACCACACGGTAAATTTCATTCAAATTTTGCATACAGGTGACATTTAAGGTATATAACTGTCATATGTTGTCAATTTTACAGTTCCTTATAGTGCCCATTACCCATGGTCTACCTTAAATGCAACTAATCTGTTATTGAATATGGGGAAAATGTTAAATTACAATTTGTGTCATGTAACTGACTTGACGTTTTTGGAATTTTAAAAGTTCTCAAATCCTACTGTAAATGAAAATTCGATTTGTTAGTTAACCTTACATGATTTTCATTACAACTTAATTGCGTGATGTAAGTATATTTTCTTTATGCTAATTTACTGGTAAGGTAATCGAGTTATTTTGTTTAAAAATTGATACGTTATATATATTTTTTTACGCAGTGTGAACTAATTGTCAAAACATCGAAATATGGTAACAAAGGATTTAGCATTGACACGCGGTACAACGATAATGTATTTGTATTAGAAACAGATGAAAACCTGTTGTTCTTATCAGCAATGCCAAAGACAACGACATTGACACCAAAGATAAAATTCCGGGCAATTGTAACTGCTGAGGGTAAATTAAAAATTTTCTTTTTCGAAATAACTTGCAGTATTATATTAACGATTTTTGTTCTAATTCAAAACATAGTCCATTGAGAGCTTCCTTCCAAGTTGATATTTGTTTTAATAATTTAGTTTAATTTACAACTCCGGCAACATGACAAAGTTAAATTCGTTAAGTCATTAATCAAATTTTCCTTTGTATCTGTCCTGTTTGCGTTTGTATGAATGGATTTAATCAGTTTTACGCTTTTGTATTTATCTAATGCTGTCCGTTCAGTTTTAGAATATATTTCTGGTACTTTGGAACGAAAAGGACAGTTACCACGTTTTTGATTCTTCTTTTTTTACAATTGATTTGTTTTTGTCATAAATGTTGTATTAATGACCAGCCATAATAATTCATTGTACATATTGTTTGTATATTTTTAAAGTGCCACCTAAGGATAATTACTGTGAAATTTGAGAAAAATGTTAAATGCGGCTACAACTGGGATGTAGTTTAAAGACATAGTAAATCACAACGTAAGAATGACAATG
Source organism: Ruditapes philippinarum (assembly GCF_026571515.1). Lineage (NCBI taxonomy): Eukaryota > Metazoa > Mollusca > Bivalvia > Venerida > Veneridae > Ruditapes > Ruditapes philippinarum. The sequence goes on along the minus strand of NW_026861883.1, from coordinate 14,681 downwards.
AACATCTTACTTTCAGAATACACTAAACTTTAGTCTTTTTGTGCTTAGGTTATCTAAAAGTGAGAGTGTTTCCCTAGATGTATTACAAGTTAAAATACATATGATAATATTGCCTATATACTTGTCTGTCATAAAAATGTGCTCAAATGACGGACAGACACGGCTTTTTGTCATTATTGCCTAGTGCATTGGTTCATCACTATGAATATTTTGTTCATAAATGCTTTACAAGTGAGATAGCCACACTATAATGACATATAACATAACACTACAATGAGCTGTCATTCAGGCAAATGGAAATATGATAAAGTGACCAGGCTTTGTTTTTCTAATTTGATTTGGCCTGAAGACAATTTAGCAGAAAATTTGTTTGATAACACAAAGTGTAATGTTTATGTGTCTGAAGAGTTCGTACCATAGTTTGACATAAATAATAATACATTTTTAAGGAGATGAATAACAATCTGTAAGATATTCCTGAAAATTCTTTTTCAAATCCAGTGTTCTTATATGAAAAAATCATACATGACCAAAGTTCAATTAAACACTTAAATCACGTTGCGGCTTGAAGAGATGTGAATTTAACGAGTTGTGAGGATTAATCTAAACTGCAATTTTTAAGATAAGATAAGATAAGTAAATTCTATTATAGTGCCATTGTGTTATGTACATACATAATGAGGATATATATTTATTTTTACAACACCCGGCAACGTTGGACCTGCTAGTCATTAAATGATTTAAACACTTCCAAAAAAACATCATTTACATATTATTTAATTTTACATAAATTCACATAGTTATGAGTTTAATATGCTCTACGTCATACTAACAACATCTGCATAAGTGAAATAGGAGGTATACGAGCTAACATATGTTATCTAGTCACTTTAGGTATCAAATCACATGTATATATATATAGGTTTGTGAAAAATATTTGCATCTGCAAAATACCTTTCAAAAACACTGGATCCAAAGAAGGATACAAGAACGTGGAAAAAAGCAATAAATTTGGAGAAAATAAAGGTTCATACAGTGCTAAAGTATAAACACCCAAGTACTTTCGGCGTATTATGCATTCATCAGGGGTGTATTACATGTATAATGTGCACACAATCGAGCACAAAATCTCAATTCGTGTGTACTGTATAGTATCAAAAATTGAACTGAAACACAGTCGCTAGAAAGGTGATAAAATTACATCGATTATGAATAGACCGTTATTGAATGGTCATTGTGTAGTACTTTACAAAAGAGAATATAGCCTGCGGTCAATATGGCATAAACTCGGTTAAATATATCGTTTAAATGAAAAAAATATATATAAACTAAAAAAATAAAACTTCACATATAAGGGCGTTTTGTGTTTTTATTACTATAGGTATGATGTAACAGTATGGTGTTATATGAAGTGGAAATTTACGATAAGGTGAAAGTATGATGTTATATGAAGTGGAAATTTACGATAAGGTGAAAGTAAAAACGAAGCTCTCAGACAAGATATATATATATATATATATATATATATATATATATATATATATATATATATATATATATATATATATATAAAGATAAAAACAACAGATATGCCAACATTACCCACAGGACCTTGGTTTTGCGATTTGAATGATTGCTGTCAGAATATAATGTATATATTCGTATATATATATATATAGTGTAAAAACTATAAAATTGCTCTTCGTAATGCCGAAAGTACTTGGGTATTTATACTTTAGCACTGTATGAACGTTTATTTTCTCCAAATTTATTGTTATTTTTTCCACGTTCTTGTATCCTTCTTGGTATCCAGTGTTTTTGAAAGGTATTTTGTAGATGCAAATATTTTTCACAAACCTATAGATATATATATATATATATAGTATAAAACTTTTAAATTGCTCTCCGTAATGCCGAGCTGGCAGAGCAATCTAAAGGGGCATCATTGCACTGCTGGAATGCTAAGCTGGCTAAGCAATCTAGCGGGGCTTTCTAATATATATTATAAAAACTTTAAAAATGCTATCATGTTATGCCGAGCTGGAAGAGCTATCTTAAAGGGCTTTCCAAAATTTAGTGTATTAATTCTCTGCTGGTATGCTCAGCTGGTTAAGCAATCTAGCGGGGTATTCTTATGTATAGTGTAAAACCTATAAAATTGCCCTCCGTAATGATGAGCTGGCAGAGTATTCTAACGTGGCATGACAAAATAAAGTGTATCAATGATCTGCTGGAATGCTCAGCCGGCTAAGCAATCTAGCCGGGCATTCTTATATATAGTGTAATAACTATAAAATTGCTCTTCTGTAATGCCGAGCTGGCAGAGCAATCGAGCGGGGCATTCCAAAATATAGTGTTAAAATGTTCTGCTGGTATGCTCAGCTGGCTAAGCAATCTAGCTGGGCACCCCAAATATAGTTTAAGAACGCTTTGCTGGTTTGCTCAGCTGGCTAAGCAATCTAGTGGGGCATTCCAAAATATTGTGCGAAAAATGCTCTATTGGTATGCTCAGCTATTAATAACCAGCTGAGCATACAAGCAGAGCATTGATACACTTTATTTTGTAAAGCCCTGTTAGATTGCTCTGCCAGCTCGGTAAACACGAGAGCAATTTTATAGTTTTTACACTATATTTTAGAATATTCCGCTAGATTGCTTAGCCAGCTGAACATTCCAGCAGTGCATCGATACACTATATTTTGTAATGCCCCGTTAGATTGCTCTGCCAGCTTGGCATTACGGAAGAGCCATTTTATAGTTTTTACACTATGTATAAGAATGCTCCGCTAGATTGTTTAGCCAGCATACCAGCAGAGTATTTTTACACTATATATAAAAATGCCTAGCTCGATTGCTTAGCCAGCTGAACATACCAGCAGAACAGTTATACACTGAATATAAGAATGCCCACCTAAATTGCTTAGCCAGCAGAACATACCAGCAGAGCATTTTACACTATATTTTAGAATGCACCGCTAGATTGCTTAGCCAGCTGAACATACTAGCAGAGTATTTAACATTATATTTTGGATGCCCCACTAGATTTCTTAGCCAGCTGAGCATACCTGCAGAGCATTTTACACTATATTTTGGAATGCCCCTCTAGATTGCTTAGCCAGCTAGCATTCTAGCAGTGCAATGATACACTTTCTCTCTTAATGCCCCGTTAGTTTGCTCTGCAAGCTCGGCATTACGGAGAGAAATTTTATAGTTTTTACACTATATATAAAAATGCCCAGCAGTGCATCGATACACTTTTTTTTTGTATTGCCCCGTTAGATTGCTCTGATAGCTCGGCATTACGGAGAGCAATTTTACACTATATATAAGAATGCCCCGCTAGATTGCTAAGCCAGCTGAGCATACCAGCAGTGCATTTTTACACTATATATAAAAATGCCCAGCTCGATTGTTTAGCCAGCTTAGCATACTAGCAGAGCATTTTTAACTATACCTGTATATAAAAATGCCCAGCTAGATTGCTTAGCCAGCTGAGCAGAGCATTTTTACATTATATTTTAGAATGGTCCGCTAGATTGCTTAGCAAGCTGGGCCTACTAGCAGAGCATTTTTACACTATACTTGGGATGCCCCGCTAGATTGCTTAGCCAACTGAGCAATCAAGCAGAGCATTGATACACTATATTTTTGGAATACCCCGCTCCATTGCCTTTTAACTTGTTCTTGTGAGTTCGAAACTAATTGTGGAGGTTACTCTTTTATTTGCATTTTAGTTATACAAATTTTAAATTTTCCAAAGAAACCTCTCCTGGACGCTGTATTAATGCCGAATCACCTGTATTTAAGAAAAAGAAAATTAATCACAATTTTTGAAAACGTATCTTGCTATCGGTAGAGATCTATCCGCTAATTGCATGTCTACCTTTATTACATCAATTTCCGATAATTCCGTTCTTGCTTAGCTCTTCTTTAACGAGCAAATTTTATTGTATTCATTTTCTTAATAAGAAGTTTTAATCGGTATTTGAAATAAAGTATAATTTCTCTCTAAAATGAAAATTTGATTTTAAAATTATATTAAAAAAGTTAAGCTACGATATTTTTGCAAGTATGGTATGCGTTTCGTTCAGTCATTTAATCCGTGGAACTTGTCGTATTGCGTTACTTTATCGTCGATGAGAACAGAAGGAATATATGTTCTTAAAATAACTTATATATTTGAAATACACTATCACTCTTTTCCATAATAAACTTTGAATATTCGATATCGAGTTATGAATGATAAAAACTACAAATAATATTGTCAATTAGGTGTCCGTTTTGAAAAGGCATTTTACGCTTGGCACCGTTAAACTTGATACAGGTATAAGCGAGGTATGAATTGATTCAATGGCATTGTACAATCTTTTCAAAGATTTAGGTCAGATTATCGCATTGATTTTTTTCATAGACTTAAGACATTCCTTAAATTTGAGCATTTATACTATAATGTGATTGTTCTATGATAATGATGAATGCCTGACACATAAACATTTTATATTCTTTAGAAAATGACTTTAAAGGGGATTACCCCCTGTTTATATTGTAATTTTCTCTGCTCTTTCCACCACTGACATATTTTTATATTTTTATTATTTTTAAATGTAAATATCAAGGGAAAATGGATCCTTGAGAGCAAGGAAATAATTCATTTCAACAAAAAAAAAATAGTTATTCTTTTTCTAATTAATTCAAATATTTTTAAACTCAAAACTTCATACCAAAGGGTTATAAAAAATGCTTATTTGTGCAGCATTAGACAATAGTTCACAAATCTGGTTGAACAAAAATCACACAGGTGTATCCGACAGAGGCCGAATTTTATATACGCTGAATTTTATTTACTGTGAATTTGAAAACCACCAGAGACTTTTGATTCTTTCTTGTGGAAAACCTATCAAGCTAGCTCCAAAAAGTCGACGGGTCTCTGCCATTGCAACATTTGAGGTACTTGCCTCCTGTTGAGAATACAGAGTGCAAAATCAAAACCCAAAAAGGAGTCTAGTAGAACTACAGTTTACTAAGAGCGTATAGCCAAAATGAATTTTGTGAATCGAGTTCAAAGACATCTATATCTTTGCCAACAAATATAAGGATAATATTCAATATATAGGAGAGTAAAAGAAATTATATCTTATATTATGATGAATTAAGTAAGATGTTCATGTTTATCTGAAAAGTAGCTTCTGCAATACAAACATTCAAAACTCCGTCGTATCATATCGTACAAATCATTATTTCCTTGGAAAAAAACATATCTCTGTTTAATGAAGTTTTGTGAATTATGCAAAATTATATTTTTTAAAATTCATGGTAAACTCTGAAACGAGTATACAGTAGAATTGAGGTAAAAAACGATGGAATTAAGCAAAATGAACTGCGTCGTACCATCAAAATTCATTAAATTTATTGCCGGCTTCAAGTTGCAAGTTCGCAATAACTTTTGTTTTATAGAAATATTTGTGCAAGCAGTCTACACCGAATGAAGCGGAAAACAGTGGAGAGTGTTAATACATATATCTTGATTTCAATCATTTCCAACAAAAAGCGGAATAAACAAAAACATTCTTTTTTTGTTCTAAGATTGCGGCGTTTGTTTAGGATACGACGTAGTTCTGAATCCCAAACTTGAAAAACTTTACAGTTTAAGCTACCTACTTAGGTACACAATGATCTGTTCATTTGTTTCCTGGTCGAAACCTATTTATCAGTATAAATATATTCATTAAATTAAGAATGTAATGGAATATGACGTTATATATTAAACCATACAAACTAAACAAAAATTTAGCTTTTTATTTATTTTCTTCCAGACACTCCAGCCTGTTTTTCACTACATTTAAATGGACTATCCAATATTAGACAAGAACTGTGCAATAAACCAAGTATGTTTCTTGTATCCCTTTCTTATTTGAATCAACCATTCAAGTGGGAAGAGTTCGAAATTCAAGCCGGAAAACATCAAAGCATTGTCATCACCTTCATTGATGTCCGCATAGCGTGTTTTAGATATATAGGCCTAGGTAAGTTAATTCTAATATACAAATCTATGTTGTTGTTATTTTTTTATTTCTTTTTGTAAATGAAAATTGATGTGGTTCTTATGTAAAGCAAATGCATATTGGTTACACAGTAACTGTTTATGTTCAATTTGTCTTTTTACTTTACTTAACACAACAATACTTTCATGTTTGAATATGTTTAATTATTTTGTGTAAGCTCTGCAAATGATGGCTATTTACCAAAAGATTTTATTGGTATCTACTCTCGCTTTCGTTCTATGTTAAAAGATCGTTTGAATATTAATCCTTCTATTATATCTATTTCTGGAGACAAGTGGTAGCCTAATAAGGATATACTTTGGTCCATATTTTAAATAGTATTATCTGTAGTAAAGCCCCTAATAGCAGTCAAACATTTTTTGCGGTAACGAGTTCACGTTTGGTATCAATAAAGGGCAAAACATTTCTTTGATAATCACTTAACGTTATTTGTCCTTCTGACCTGATACAATTTTACTCCGAACAGTATAGGTCATGTGAATTATATATAAATCTGACGAAGTAGTTGTTAGTTTAACACAAAGGCTTCTTGCAGGTTTGTAACTATTAGATTTATTCTGATAAGCTTTCTCGCTCTTTGCGCTTTTTCAATATTTTCTGCGTAAGGATAGACGAGAAACAAATGGCTATTTACGGAGATTCACTGACTTTCTTATATAATAATTAAACTTCGATAAGAATTATTTCATGATTGGTCAATTGCAACTTCACTTCTTTGTGTCTGAGCCCAACAACGGGCTACATTACCAATAAAAGTTTATTGTAATGAAACTGTTTTTATGATTAACGATGGAATAGTCATAATTATGCAAGCCATTCGCCTTTTTGGAGGCTTTTCATCTGTACCATTTTTTTTAATTTCTATTCAACATGGTTTTTACAACCATTCTCTTCTATCAGAGTTAAGAATTAAGTATTTGACGAATTAATATTTAACATTCTTTACCTAAAGGTAAGGTTTCGAAACATACACAGGGCGTGAATTCATCATACAAGAAAATTCAAGCATGATATTAAGCTTATCAAAGCAAATTCAGTACTTTTTGAGTAATCACAATATATTGGTATTTAAGCTATATTTTAAGTATTTTTGTTGAAATGACAATCATATTTTTCACTTTAGGAAAAAAAATCTACTTCCTTATAACTATATTTCCATATATAAGTTTATTAAAAAATATTTTGAGTACTTTTTGAGTTCACACGGGATTTAGACGGACGTACAGATGGACGAACGGAAGACTTATAAGTCTTTTTATCAAATTTGACCAGGAATATTTCCCTTTTCTAGTAACTGTCTCTGCTTTTCTATAGAACAACTAAGAACTTAATCACTGTGACCTATATTAATTTTTTCATTCCTATATTCTGAACATAATATATATCTGAGGTAGTGTCTTAACCGAATACAATTCTGGATAGTAAAGCCCCCTGCCCAACTCCCATGCACATGCCAGAAATTATAGTATGTTCATGTATTATTTCAGTTCCACTTCTCTATTCCATTAAACAAGTATCTGAAAAGAAAACACATATATAATATGGCCGCCGCCACGAGAAAAGGGGCACTCTGGCAATTTTTGACGATTTTTATTTTTTATTATAATCTTGTAGAAATTTTATTTGTCTGTGTAAATCTTTTTATTTTATGTCGATATTCGAATTTTTAAGTAAGATACAGCGATTAAACTAAACACACCTTAACTAAAAATTTGCGACATCATCATCAAATTTGTATGACTGAAATACTGTTGGAAAAAGGCGTAAAATGAAACAAACAAACAAACAAACAGCGTGACGTCAAACGTAATTCCAACGAGTCTTAGTAATAAATAGTGACAAAGGGCTTCAGATAAAGAAAAAAATGTGTGTTTTAAACAAACACTATTTTATTGTTTGTTATAATGCACGCTGAAACAAAACAATCAACTGTTTCTTTTTCAGTTCAGATTAACTTAATTTTAATATCACAACGTTCATTCCTCAGCAAGTCGGGGACAAGTCTCATCTTGGTGCGCAGGACGCACGTATTTCCTAACGTGCCGGTAAAGGTATTCTCGTCGTTGACGACTTAAACCAGCTGGCTGGATAGAATCGGGAAATGATCCTTCTGGCAGAACAATGTTTCTCCTCATCAATGGAACGCGGATTTCGTCACTATTTGACCTTTCTTTGACAAATATCGCAGTTTTGTCTCCGGCTGTAAATCTGAAGCTGTGGTACTTTTGAATTCCTTTCAGCTGCAGAAAATATCTCGTCAGATACGATTTCCAGTCATACCTATTATAAAAAATAAACGACTTAAATGATTTATTAAGAAATAAAATATGTAGCGCGACTCAGCACTACAATAATCATTTAGCTTAATACGTCCAGCCTGATCATTAAGCCTACTCAAATTGAAGATTATATGCGACATTGTAAAAAGTAAAACCAAATAAGAAATTCAACGTTTAAATATCAGTATTTAATGCAAAGCTGTGCTCTATTTTATCTTTTCAATATTTTACCAAATTTCTATTACTTTAAACGCATACTTTAATATCGTGAATAGCATGAATCATCATTACGTCAGTAAATCTTATCGATGTATTATATGGCCTTAATTAAAGTGCGTAACTTACAAATACACCGATTCTCATATTAGGAGACAGATTTAAGAATAGAGTTAATAAAATTTTTGTCAATATAAAAAGGACAATTTACCAAGTCCATGATTGATCGCCATTTGCATTTCGGTACAGGACAGCGAAATTGTCTTTCGCCGATTTCTCAACGATGTCCGCAAACTGGCTCAAACTCTCACAATCCGATCTTTTAAATAACTTCTTAATCCGCCCGAACCCTCCATCAACAAGACATCTAAAATAAATGTACAGTATATAATTTTATATTTTCTCCGAATGATAAAATAAGCAAAAATTTTACTTTTTTTATAAAATGCACCAAGTTAGCCAGTTTCAAGCAAAAATCAATTTCTTGCTTGAAAATTCATGTACGTGGCATAGGATCGTACACTTCATTACATATGCAAATACTTTACTTTTGATATAATCATTATCCTCTTCAATACGAAAAATAATAGTTTTAAATTTGTATCTCAATACTTGAGAAAATGTATTTTAACTAAATTTCGACTCTGTTTTTCATGTGCATCAATTAATGTGTATTCATACTTGTCCTTTATTCGAAGGAATTGAATTGTTCATAATTTGATAAAACTAATCCTTTATGAGCGTGAATAAATGTTTTTAATAAGATTTCATCTCATGAATTTTTCTGCAATGGAATGAAGGGACGCTTTACCATTAATTTAATTAAGTAAAAAAACATGAAACTTACTTTGTATGTCCAGGGATAGCCATAAGTAATGTTATATTTTCATGCAATCCAATATTTATTCTCCAACTCAGGTATGCCAGCGTGAATCTATTTTTGTTTTGAGCTGTAAATAGAAATATAAGATTTTTTTAAGATCAGGTTTTTAAATCAAGTCTTTGTTACACTGATTTAGAAAGAGGAATATTCGCGGTGTTATAAATGATACAATGAGCTCATACGGTATAAAACGATACTTTACTCAATAACATACCTCCACAATTATCAGCATGTAGATATAGACCTTTTTCTCCAAATCCATAGTTAGAGAGACTGTGGTGAAGCATACTAATCACTGAGTTTGGACCGTGAGTTCCGCCACCATCTAAACCTGTGCAGTATATATGAACATATTGTTTTAACAGGTAAGATAGAAATTGCGTACAAAATAATTGTTAAAAGAAATACATACAAAATACTGTATAATGAATTTATAATGCATGAAGTAATGCAAATACCTATTGACTGATCCTCGTCTATCAAGTAGTTAAACTGTTATCCTGTAGAATCTACCCGTTTTCCGAACATGTTTATTTTTCTACCGGTCACAAAATATATTGGACCCATTTGCCGGCTATGATGTGGTATTGTAACGCACTGGCTGTAGTCAAACGTAAAGTTCACCTAAAACAACGAAAATTTGTAGTGCTATTTGTTTTACATAATGTACTCGTATGATGTATTTTCAGTCATCATTTTACAAGTTTAAATATACAGAATCGTCATGTGTTGCTGAAAAATAAAGTCATGGTTCAAATTTCAATGAAAAAAAATGAAATTCGTACATGAAAAAAATAATGATTAAACTAATCCTGGATTAGATGAATGTGCTATCAAACATAACGATTTTATTTATCAAATTTAATTTTACAAATGTACCAGCATTTATTTCCTTCTTTATTCTCTTTCATCACTTCATCTTTCATTCATACTGTAGCAATTTGATAGTTCATTTGTGGTATTTGATTATATTTTATCAAGACATAAGCTACAAATAAAGTATACATACAATAGATTAGTGATTTATTTTAAAAAGTAAGATTCATAAGAAGCGATCGATTGTAACTATTATAGCAACGTACTTTGTTTAAATCTGCGGATACTGGAGTTACTGGTCTGTCATGTCGTCTATGAGTTGACATTTCTTCTCTTGCCTGGACAACTGCTGTCTGATATACTTCTCGTTCAGCCTTTGCATCCTGTAAATATAGTGCATAAACATTAATCAAATTTTGTGACGTATGTTTTATATTTTTTTCTTTCGACATCAAGAAACATCAAATATAAAAGCAACGGATGTTGTCATTTATTACGAAGTTCATCGTTTAGCAACTTAAAAAAATAAATCAATTAATTTACCTGCACGTGTTCACGGAGATGATTTGCTGCATCTAATTTTGCGTCCTCTGTCACAGCATCTACAACCTTGTGACGTAAAAGTTCACACTTATGACAAACATCATCTTTTGGAGTCATTATTCTTATGTGCGGCACAACATTACTCCATACGTTCTTAAACGATGACAATCCAATCTTTCTAACCTAAGACTCTATACAGGCTTGAGAATATAATGTGTGCAGACTACATTTTGTGAGATTAGATTGCAGCAATATAGGAGCTTCTCCGTCATGTCCTCTCGGAGCTGCAGGCATGGGTAAACCATGTATGTCGGCATACCATATCAACCAGTCAACACAAAACCTTATCTCATTGTATCCAAGAGCATGATGCGATCTTCGTCCGGTGTTGCCATGGGTACGTGGTACTGCCCCATTCATACTAAAATGGTCAACGATGTTCCTCAACGATTTCTTTCCTATATCGTTTATATATAAAAAACACGTCCTTGCACACCTTTTTTCCCTGAAACACGTACCTAAAGCTTGTCCTTTTTCTACGTTTACCTTTCAAAGTTTCATCAGCACTTACTTGTTGAAGGCTTCCCATAATGAACATTTTACGGAATGCCGTTAGGGCCATCGCCTATGTATGTGTTGATCTAAAACGCGAGAGTCGATAATACGATGGTGAAAACGCGAAATCACGAAACTATTGTGGTGAAAACGCGAAAGCACGATGATGAAAACGCGATAGTACGATGATGAAATTGCGACAGTACGATACTACGATGATGAAAACGCGATAAACTATCGTGTTTTCACCATCGTACTGTCGCGTTTTCACTATCGTAGTTTCGTGATTTTAAAATAAAAAAAATATAAGCAATAAAAAAAAATACTTCCCGGTCGAGGACTGAACTCTGACCGCGAGCATGCTACGCAAGGAGCTTAACCCCACGGCCACCACATCAACATCCAAAACAGTGTTTAAATTTTCTAGTGTATCTTGAACTCACCCAAAAAAATCGATAACAAGGGAGACTACCTAGTTGCTAGCAGTATGACAACAAACAACTGTCAATAACATAATTTTCAAAGATCGATCAATAAAGGCTTCTAGGAGCATAAGAAATAACTGAAGTTTATATCCGTACAAATCAATTGATTTGTTTGTTTTAAATACATTGATTTTTGTTTTAAATACAATCTTTTATGATGTTAAAACAAATTTTCTGCGCACGGCAGACGAGTGGTTTAAAAGCAAGTTTTCTTCATAATATAAATTTATTTGTAACATTAACTGCATGTAATATATATATTACCTCAAATTCATCCATTTCTGATGGTAAAATACCCTCTAGGTATAAAAATCATGACTTAAATCACCATTTAGCAACCTGTTGTAATGTTTACGGAAATAACGAAGCGGTCGTACTATTCCCGGACTTTTTCACGGTGCGTCAAAATTGCCCGAGTGCCCCTTTTCTCATGGCGGCGGTCATATTATACATGTTATGTTTTGTGTCGCTTAGACAATAAAAAATATACGGGTGACCTTCCTTATTGTGAGTAAATGTCAAATGGTTCTCTAGTTCTGGACCAGGAATCTTAATGTCGAACATTTTCGCTAAAAAAGAGGGCCTTTATACAATTAGGGATATAATTGTGTCGACGCCTAAAACAATGGGGGTCTTTTACATTATAAATTGATAACTCTATGAATATTGAGACTTTGGGTCAGAGGGTCTCTTTGTATTAAGCATAAATGTTTTTTACATTCAAGGTGCTCACCTGGCTTTCACATGTGTTCGCTTAAACAAAAAGAGCCTGTTTCTTAATGATGGTGATCATCCTATTCATAGCCTCACTCATAATTGTGTGAATTTTGTTACTATAGTAAACAGAATAATTGTTAGAATTTTGCTTGCTTGGGATTTATTTTATTTATACAAAAGGAACTCGTTGGTTTTGGTGCACCATTAAGCGATTCAACCCGCCGTCTAAGTTGTTCCTTAGTTGTTTCATTTACACGAAAGGATTGGTCCAAACGTTTTTACAACATTATCGGGGGTCCTTCCCTGTAAACGTTTAACATCAGCTTCATAAGGTAAAGATAGTTTTATGTTAAAAGGGCTGTCTTTAAGTGTTGATGCAATAGAATTGTAGCCACAGTTTATCCATGTTTGAAAGTAAGAAAGGAATAAATGGGTTCAATGTCCTTGAGTCTTTGCATCTCTTAGCTCCAGCAGGTGAGGTGGTTTTGACCCCGGGCCTGGTGTTTCTGTAAGTTTGTAACTCCCGACGTTTGCCTAAATTAGATTTTCTGTTCCGGCGCGATATGACCTAAATTGGTTCGCTGTTAAACCAAACAAAACAAAATAATCTAAAACGATTTTGTATTGCATTTAAACAGGATTAACGGAATTAAAATCATATTTCTGGATAGAAGACCGAGGTGAGAACGTCTACATTTGCTCTACGTATCAACCGCCACAGACATACAAATCAAAAGGTTCAAAGATTCATTTGTATTACAAACCTGATCCGAACATATTTCATAACGGCAAAAGAGGAGAGAACATTGAAGGATTTCGGTTACAATTTAAGATATCAGAGCATTCTTTGGAAAAGTATACTACTGAAGTGAAAGGAATAGATTCAGATTTAGAAGGTACATTTTTCAATATATAGCAAATATAAAGAAACAAACATTGTTTCATCTGTAAACGAATTATTTTATTAATGAACATTTATTATGTGATATATGTGCATGCTTTTTCGTTGAGCTGAATTGACTATATAATGTATTCAAAAGACTATTATATTTGTCATTTACAATAATTTTTTATGAAAATGTTTAGGATAAAATATAACAACTGCCTAAAATATTTGTTTATAAATTGAACATAAACGATACATTCCGTGAGTCACGTGGATTGTTGATTTTACGAATAGACTAGACTGTGGAAATGAAAGAAAGTGCGGCAGAATCCAAAATTAGTTTGACCTGTACACCTTCCATTAACATGTGAATGGGCATAATGTCACTTTAATGTCAAATATAATTTTACAAAAGGATTATACTATTTCCTAAGTCTAAAGAAAAGTAATGTAACGTAATTATTTAAAATTCATCCTTTGTTTCAATTATTATTTTTGCAATAAAGTTGAACAGCTCCTTTTTGAAGAAGTGCATGCGTTTAATGCATGATATAAATGTTCCAAGGAAATAATGAATTAATTATACTGTTTCTATCTTTAGCATGTGCAAGGTTTTTTAAAAAATGCTACTCCATATTCTCTGAAAAAGTTTCATGGTATAATGCCAGCAATAAATGTCTTGAGAGCAATGAACATCTTGTAACTATAACATCCAGAAAAGAAATGGCTTACATCCAGTTCTTACTTCGAAGTCAGTTATATAAACAACGTGCGATGCTGAAGCATGGAGTAAATGAACAGATTAAACCTGGAGCATTTATTGGTAAATCTTTATTAAAAAATGTAATGTTTTTTTTTTAATCATTTTATCATTATTTTAATTTTGATTTAAAGTAACATGCTTGAAATTTCACAACGAGGGGTGATTAAGAGTTAATAACATTTAACATGTTTACTTGTTTTTACACTTTGCAATCAATAATTAACTATATTCTCAACATTCTGCTCTTCATTTGGCAGTACACTGAATAAATTCAATGTCTAAAACCTCGAAGAAGGATTTGTTTAATAACCCTGAAATAGTAATGCATGTACTAAAACGACACTAAAAGACTCCCAAGCCGACTATATCACGAGAGAGATAGTGTTTTCAAAAGGCTTAGGATTTCAATTTATTTTTGGTGTTTGTCTGTGCGGCTAATCTTCAAACATGTCCTTTCATCTCAAATTTTCATCACG
>NW_026861882.1:0-162589 GCF_026571515.1 Ruditapes philippinarum | reverse complement strand
AACATGCACAGTTTCCAGTAAATATATCACAAATGTTTGACATACAACCACCTGAACAACTGTTCTCACAGATTGATCCGTAAAGACCACTTTTACAAAGTGAGCAAGTGTTAAAGGACGAACAGCGTACACAGGTGTCTCGACATTTGAACGTACAGTCGTTCAACAAAGTGAGGTTATTGCTGTCGTACTCACTGCGGTATACCGTACCCCGGATATTGCTCAATATTATGAGGACTTTCATCTTATTTCGCGACTCTGAACAGGGAACGAAGGTAAGTTCAGCGACGATATTATCCAAACTAATGGCTATTTCATTTATCTTACCGGGTTTTAATTTTCTAGAGGTATTTTTTGTAGTTCTAAAAGACATCAAAGTAAACCAGGTATTTGTCAAATTGATTAAACAACCCCTAAAAGATCGGCTGCTCACTAGAAAATATTGACCACGATACTTTAGAATCATCAGAAATGATTATTTTACAAAGATAAAAAAATTTTGAATCGAGCAATTTTTTTATTCATAATCCAAGTATGTTTAGTCCAAATTTCAGAAAAAAGGTATGAAAGTTAAAAATGATACAGGCCAGAAAAGATACAAAAAAGTGTACCGAGTATTGATTTTTAGTGTACAGGGTATTGCACATTAGCTCAACTTTAGTGTACAGAGTATTGCAAAACAGAATGTTTAAATTAGAATGAAAAATAGATATTTTTGTCTATTTTTAACGTCTATTTATCGATTTTGCCATTTTGTTCTCCTGACAATGTACTGTTAATGATATTTATTAAAATATTTCAGATTCAACAATGCAGTTCCATTGTTATTACTGTTCCCTTTCTACGAACAAGTACAGCGAAGTAATTTGCCACTTAATTGAAAACCACAACATGGATGAAATAAAGTTTAAGCGGGTAAATGAAGATGGGTTTAAAGTGTGTGCGTATAAAATAACGCCTGATCTTTGTCGAGAACAAGGTAGGACAATCAACATTGATGATAAACATCTTTCAATTCATGTCTCAAGAAGAGGTGTAATTCCTAAGGAAAGTCCAATGAAAAAAGTGATAAGACAAGATTCGACAGTTGATAATCGCTATTTTGAGCTGCTTGAAAATAAAAATATTGATGAATGTATTGACGAAGATTCCGATTACGAGGAACTTGTTAGCATCTTACCAGACGTAATTCAAAATTTAAAGGAATGCGATAGATATGAAGATTTCATGAGCTTCAACCGGTTGATTAGTGAGAGAAAGTTTCCATTGAGCAATATAGCATTTTTATTATTTTTAGACGTTGTTAGGTGGTTTACATTAGACAATACAACTTCAAAAATGCGATACAGTAACGAATGTAAAATGTTCTGGAGAACAGGCTATAAATTGTTTCATGGACGTTTCCTGCGATTTATGGGTGGACCAAAAAATCTTGGTCAAGTGCTTCAATCAGACAGTTCTTCTGGTAATCTTCAATCAAAAGATTCAAAAGTTAATTTCATTGTTCCGCATCGAAAACTTCTTCAGGAAGATATCAAAATGGTCTCTACTGACACTCCTGGAATCATAACAGACATGATCGATGATATATCTAAAAGCGACCCAGAACAGTTATTAACATATAAGATTTGTGTCGATGGAAAAAAGATCAATCCATGTTCAGTAGGTGAGGTAGATTTATGGGGACTTGAAGATTCACCAACATTGCAAGAGAAGAGGGAGCGGACAGAAAGCGAAATTAATATATATAATGCATATGTAAGGCAAATAGAAAGACAGATAGAAACAGGTAATTTATATGTAAGTGAGGCCACCTGCAATGTTAGCGAGAGCTGCTTGAGATCTGTACAGATACTTAGTAATAGAATCAAAGACTTGAGGCGGTTAAAAGTGAATAAAAATATCGCTCTGTCAAAATTACAGGACCAAATTGAAGGTGATTGGAGATCAAGTAAGTTTGCAATAGTTATAAGTAGTCTGCGAACAAGTGTGTACCAGATTGAAAATTGCATCGAGGACATGTTAAACATAAATGACAAGCTTTGCAAATATGCAGCTGCAGCAGCTTTAATTAAAGAAAATACATACAAATCGGAAAAAAATGTCGAACTTGCAAAACAAGCGAATTATGTTTGCCTAGGTGGTGGAAGTGATCAAACCATCGATACCCCACTTATTAAGCAACGATCTGAGGCATGGCATAAACTCCGTAAATCGTGTCTAGTCACTGGAAGTACCATAAATAAAGCGATAGGTTTAGATGGTCTGAAGCAACAAAGGTTACACATCGATGCTAAGTCTGGAAGGAAGGAAGCAGAGCCAGTGTCTGAAGATTTACAAAGGAAATTCGACTACGGGTCTAAGAATGAATTAAATGCTGTTGCTACGATGGTGTCAACTTTTCTACCGGCATTCGAACCGGGTGCTTTGTTTCATGAAGAAGGGTGTTACATACTTGAATACAATGGAAAGCCATGCCTTGTGATAAGTCCTGATGGTAGTATAAGGAGTGAGTCAAGAATAATTGCAGGAGTGGAAATCAAATGTCCAATTCCTGGGAAACTATACACCACTCAAATTCAGTACGATTTACCACATTACTATGTACCACAGGTACTCAGTGAAATGAGCTGTCTAAACGTAGAACAGCTATATTTTGTATCATACAGTCATGAATCCACTGCTGTTCACATCGTTGATTTCGACAGGACACTTTGGAATAACATTTTTGCCGAAGTTAATAGTCTTGACGCTAAAAATACCCCTAAGAATTTAAGTAAGAACCTGCCAATGTTGAAAGAAAACATTGAAAATTTCCGCAAATCAAACGTCAGATTAATTGCTGAGGTGAAATCTAAAACTGCAATACCATGTGTTCATCCAGATGAGCTTATAGGAATGATATATCACAGGACTGACAGCTATATTGATGAAGTCTTGATGATGTCAGAAGTTCAGAAAGCTTTAATTCGCGGAAAGGATGCAGTTAAAGCAAGCGATGAGCTGTGTTCTAGAAAAGCAAGTGAGGTACTTGTGTTCGTGCTAGCGGATCTCGATAGAATTCATAAGCCTGAAATACCAAGTTCGTTTCCAATTGCGTATGCATTCAAAGGGTATAGCATGAAAGCCACAATCATGAGAAGCATGATCGAAAAAGTTTTATACGAGTTATACATTAGAGGACTATACACACCAGTTGTGTCGTATGATGGACAATGGGCTGTTCTTGCAAACAGATCGAAGGATGGTACACCTTTAACCCTCATAGAACTTCAAAAGCATGTGTATAATCAGGTAAAAGGAAGACGAAAATCTGAAATGATTAAATCAATTTTTGCAACGGCAGTTGTGAAATCAGATGAAGTTGGTGATTTGGAAAATAAGATAAACTTCAGCTATGATAATGAAAGAAACGCGGTACAAGTGTACTTGAAGCATAACGTAAAGATTTTCCAACCATCAGTGCAAATAAAACACTTGCAAGAAAATGGCACCAAAAAGAAAGACAGGAAAGGAAAAGATACAAACAAAGAAGCCCAGGAAAATATTGAACCCGAAATATTGTCAATGGTCCCAAGTAAAGCTTTAGAGACTTTAGAAGAGGAAGACATGGAATTGTTGCAAGAAGTAAACGGAACTAGTAATTTAAATCAGACAAACCCAACACACCGGTTCAATCGGAATACTTTAAATTTGGCAGAAACATTCATAAGTGAATTGAATGAAAGCGACGAAATGTCACAGCTGAGTACGAGTGATGATATATCTGATAGGATAGAGCAAATGGAAATAGATGACAAAACTGAAGAATTTCTCAATACAATCTTAGATAAAAATGACATAGCAACAATGTTGAACAGTCTTCGAATAAATGAAAAGTCGAAAGCAAAATGGAAAACTATAACTGTAGAAGACTTTGAAAGCATTCTTGAAAACAGTGACAAAACAAAGGAAGAAATGACAAAGAATGAAATGATTATTTGTCTCAATTCAGTTGAAAATAGTTTGTTAAAAGTAAATTTGCGTTTTTGCAAATCTTGGAATAAGACTAAATTAAGTGACTTTATTCAAACAGTATTATGCCAAAGTTCTGTTGATCAGTCAAGAACCACAAAGAAAAAGCGGCATCGCAATCCTCAGAAGCTTTCAATACTGTGCAAACGAGTAATAAACCAAATGCCGAAGTCAATTTTGAACGCAGTCGTTGCCGAACATGAAATGTTAGATGAGATTAAACAATGGCGCTCAAATGGTCCTTTTACCACGGCTACTGAAGTTGGTACGAATAAAGTGTCGTGGTTTTCTCTACCAGAGTATAATTCTGAAACATTATCTTACATTTTTTCTTTTCTGGATGTACATCATCTTATTACAAACTGTCGAATAAAGATTTGCAAAGATGGATTGCCCGAAAGAGGTATCAATAAACAGGCTTGGATCGACGTTGCAAAGTCAAACACTACAAAACTGAAAATTCCACACGTTGAGGACTTGGTAGACAAACAAAGTGACGCTATAGCGCGTGCAACATTCTCAGAAGAAGTGCAAAATGCTATGAGCAGCCATTATCAAAAAGAAGCATACTTTTGTAAATTAGTTCGGGAATTTTATCAGGCGGAAGATGACCCTGGGCTCAGTGTTAATGAGAGGTTCCGACGACGGCTGGAATTTAGAAGATGGCTCCTTGAGGATGTCAATTTTTGTAAATTTCCGCCTTATGGATCTCACGTGCGAGGTATACCAATGGTAATGTTTCAGGGGTTTCTGACGAACATTGAACGACGCATTCAGTTATTTCCATACGTTAAATCGGGGCGATACAACGTAAGGGCCCTGGGAAGTCTAGAAGCAGAAAACCTTTTCGGTCAATTTCAGGACTTAGATCCAAAAGGCAGTGGCGTCATGAAATCAGAAGATATACCTACAGCATTAGAACATGCTTGTCAGTTGCTTAAAGTAAGACTTTTACCTGATCGACCATTCCACATGACACTCTCTCGAGCCAAGGTATATCCTTTGAATGAATTATTACATGAAAGTGGTGTGGATGACAGAGGGCACGAGGTGTACGTTTACCCAAGTCTAGTAGATCGAATATGTATGAGGTAAATCTTTTCTGTCCCCTTTAAGCTTTTTATTCTCTGACTGATTTTTGAAAGAAATTTGATGTCTTTGGAAGGCTTGCTTCTTCTCTCTTTTTGTTGTTTTCTTGTAAGGTTTATACATGTAAATACTAAACGCTGAAATTGTATCATGGTCCCATACTCGTCTGAACTCATGCAATGACTTTCACGCACAAGGATCATAACTTTGAATGTATAAATCTTGAACGCGATATTCATTGGTATGATAATAAAAACGCGAAATCACAAAAGTACTTTCGCAATATCGGTAGCGATTTGTCGTGTTATCATTACCATAATGCCGCAATATCACTATCTAACTGTTATGTTATCGAAATCGCACTGTTACGTTATCGGTATTGTATTATTACGTTATCGGTATCGCACTGTTACGTTATCGTACAATCGCGATATCAATTGCACTGTTACGTTATCAGAATTGAAATATAACGTTATCAGTATCGTACTGTCGCGATATCGGAATAGCACTGTTGCGTTATCGTATTGTTGTGATATCGGTATCATGTTGTAGCGTGGCCGGTATCTTACTTTCGCATTATCAGTATCGTTTTATCGGGGAATCACTATCGCACTGTCTAGTTATCAGTGTCGTTCTATTTCATTTAAATTATCACAATGTCCCACTATCATTGTCGTTCTGTCGCCGTATCATTGTCGCACTGTCGCTTTATTTGAATCGTTCTTTCTCGTTATCATTATTCTATTATAGCGTTATCAGTATCGTACTCTCACATGATCGGTATTAAACTGTCGCGTTATCGTTTTCATATTGTTGCGTTGTCGGTATCGTACTTTCGCGTAATCGATATTTCAGTAATTTGTATTATTCTGATTGAGATGAAAAGAACAATCATCGCTGAAATTTAATCGTTGAAATGAATCGTAAAATGATAATTTCGTTAATTCTGTCCACAGTGTGGTTAATGTGTACTGGTTTGTAAAGCAGACTTTACCTAGACTTTCATAATTAGACTCTGAATTAGACATTTTATTTCTACTAATTTTATCTTTTTATGCGCTTAGGCAAGTACGCGATAGCGTGATAATGACAACAAGACAGTGTAAAATATCGCGGCAATTGATAACGATAACGGGATTGTGCGATGATAATAATGATACAATGCGATGATAATAAAGGGACAACGCGATGATAATCACGGCACAGTGCGATGATAATACCGGGAATGATAATACGAACATTTTGATTATAATTACGAGACAGTACGACAATATAGTTGCGATAAAAAATCGAACTATCATCATCATACTGTCAAATATTGTTAAGTTTTCGTTATCGTTGTGTTCCGTCATCGTACTTACGTATTTTCAAGCTTTCCGCATAACAGAACAACACATTCAAAAATGATGAATTTTCGTAATTGCAGTATTGGCCATTTTCAGATTTTGATGTCTAAATCTAATTTTACATTTTATACGAATGTCAACCAATTTATTTCTTTTTTTCTCTCAGGGACCATTCCTTCGATGTTATTTCAAGGAGCAAACGTAAAGCGAGGCGACGACTGGTAGAGATAAAAGGACCAAACGAAGCTGCCAGAGGAGTGTCCGGAGTTCGTCAGCACCATAAATGCGACGAGAGCAAGATCTTGCCACATAAACGTTTGGGAATTGATATGGATATTTAAAGTTGGAAATAATATTAATATGCGACATTTGTTACCAACAATAATAAATGCCCTGCTATAATGCATTTTGTGAAATATATGTAATATGGGTATTGACACGGTATATACACAGTATGTGGTGTACAACGTTCTTCATTTCATGCGCCGTCACCTGAAATGCATGTTCTTAAAGTGTCTGAACTACTGGAAGATAACTAAAACATTTTGCCCGTCTTATTGAATGTTGAAAATCACATATTTCTTCTATAGTATGTATGCCAGATTGTCTAAATAAATTACAAGCCAAGTAATTTCCAATGTTTTCTTTTAGCTATTAATGGTACACAAATTACACCTTGTATATCCAGTAACGAAGGAATGTGCAAATAACGTAAAAGTAACGCCGAATCTGTGCAAAGATATTGCCATAAACACTTAAACTATAAGTAAACGAACCAAAATACACTGTAAGTAAACGAACTAAAATATTTTATTCTAAATTAAATTAAAAGAAATCAGTTAGCACATACACAATCTTTCGTCTGTTAGATAGGCCTAATGATTTCTAAAATGTATTATACATGTACTTACATGTAAATCAAGGTAAACGTAAACGATATGACATAGACAGGGCCAGTACCAGTTACGAAAATGGCGATAGACATTTTACTTTTTCAGTACATTTAGTCATTTTCATGGCGGATAAAATTACGGAAAATAAATAAATGTTATACATGTACATGTATTTCCATCGTATAGAAGAACAATTTGGCTGAAAACGATTAACACAATCGCGTTTAGTTTTCCAAAGTTTTATTTCAACAATTTAAAAAACAAAAACAAAACAAAAATCACACAAAAAAGAATGAAAGTCAATTTCAGTCATTACTTTGACAATATCATGTACCATCATTTATCACAAATCACGTGAATACGAAAAAATCAATATAGATAAAGAACAGTGCCCTCGACTATTCGATATGTTATAATAAAAATTAGAATAAGAAAAACGGCTTGCATATATAGAAGAACGTAGAACGTTTGATATCAATATTTTCATTATTAGACTTACAGTTTTCGGTTAATTTCTAGCAAACTGTCAGAACCGAAAATCAACTCTGAGTTATGGGTTTTTCTAATTTGAAGTATCCTTGTGGTAAAAAACTAGTGTAGAACATTCGACACTAAAACTATGAAATGATGTTGAAAAAGGCCTTCAAAATCTATACAAGAACATTTAATTTAGAAAATAGGAATTACACGAAGAAAAATCAAATAATTCTTCTTGCCATTAGAGGTCCCCATAAAAGCAATGGTAAATTCTTAGAAAAATTCTCTCGGGCAAAACCTGAACCAAGATTGTGGACAAAGAGACCGGTTTACTTGTGACTAAACAGCTCGCTATATTCTTCGAAATATTTATCACCATTTTCACCAGTAGAGCAAGACATATGTGTATATGAAATATATCAGAGAATTTAAAAAAATGTTGTATGTTAGAGACACACAGACTTCCAGTATTTACAGGAGATATACAAATCCATTTGGTTTCATGAAACCAACAGAATTTTAAAAAGTAAAATATTCAACTACCGTTGAGCATGTGAAAATAAATTGACTAGAACAAAAGCAAAAGTTAAATATTAAACATGATAAAGTTATGTACAGTATAATAATGCACCAAAGAGTTTTCTCCTGTTTTCTATGAACATAAAACTCGCATAACTTAAATAAAAGATTCAACTTGCGATGAACATGTGAAAAAATATTGACTAGAACATGTGCAAAATATGCTTCTCTTGCTTTTTATGAACATAAATAAATAAAAGATTACACTTACGATCACATTTGTAAAAATAATTGAAATAATCAATAAAATAATAAAATGAGCCATGTCATGACAAAACCAACATAATGGGTTTGCGACCAGCATGGATCCAGACCAGCCTGCGCATCCGCGCAGTCTGATCAGGGTTCATGCTGTTCGCTTACAGACCCTATAACAAGTTAAGAAACTGCTAGCGAACAGCATGGATCCTGATCAGACTGCGCGGATGCGCAGGCTGGTCTGGATCCATGCTGGTCGCAAACGCATTACGTTGGTTTTGTCGTGACACGGCTCAAATATGAGTAAAGATATCTTTAAAAGACGATGATCGAGCACGGTCAAGTTCCTTCTGTAGAAAGAAAGGCCCTGTCACGTGACTGGATGTAATCATGTGATTTCCTAGTGACAGATCCGTGATGGGGTCGAAAAGCCTTTCTAAATAATTTCAACATGGCACGAACCTCCATTCCAATTTTTTTTTTAGATTTGTTAAACAATATAATACGAACTAAAGAAAGTGTTTTCATGGGTTCAGTTATTTACAAAGCTGTTGGTGTTTCTTCAAGCAGGACCTCCATCTATATTTTTTCCCACAACGTGCGCAAACGTATCTTTCTGGACCATGCATTCCCTTTTGGTGACTTTTAAGTCTGTCTTTGCTTGCAAATTCTTTAAAGCAATCATCGCATGAGAACACTTCCCCTTTATGCCCCGGACTCTTCTCACAAGCAAGAACCTGGTGTCTCTTTAATGAGCTGTGGCCCTTTAGAGATTTTCCACATTTCTCACATTTTAAGATGGCAAATTCTAAATGTTGCGCACAGTGATGCTTAAACTGAATTGCTTGATTGAAGCCTTTGTCACAAACAGTGCATTTGTGCTTATAGATGTGTAGATGTTTATCTTTCGTGTGTAATTTCAATCCAAAAGCTGATATAAACTCTTTTCCACACTGGTCACACACGTGCTTCTTTTTTGATTTAGGCTCAGGTGTACTTGAATCTTTTGGCAGGCCAAATACAGTTTGGTGGACGCTTTTAACATGCCTGTCTAAATTGTATTTCTTATAAGTTGTGTACCTACAAATGTCACATTCAAAGACAGTTGGGAGGTTGTTTTCGTTCTTGTTTCGGTCCAAGCATTTTGTTGCTAGAAAGACTTCTGTGTCTTCACAGCCAACATCGAAACTGTGATCAGGCAGATCCATCTGTAAAAAGTAAAAAAAGCATATTTAGATGACATTAATTATTACTGGGCAAGTGTGCCTGAAGAAAGATATCGGCATACTTAGTAAATGCCGTCCAAATATGGCGGTATCGGCTTAAGGAACATTTGTCCTTTATTATAACTTTTCATTTGCATTTGCTGTCCTGTATCATAATCTTATCAAAAATCAGTTATTCGGGTTGAGACTGTAGTACCCGCTAGGCAGTCATAACTTATTGTCTATGATGTAACAAATTTAATAAACCGCATACAGACCGGCTACCCATTCCATAATTCATATATGGACTGGATGACGTCATATTAAATTAAATTAAAATAAAATATTTTCATTGTTAAATGATTCTTTTTACTGAATTTATTGCTATATTTCATATAAATTTATTACATGTTGACCCAAAGTCATGATTCGTCTTTAATTTAATTATAAATGTTATTTAAACAGTTTGTGAAATTCTTAAAGTACGGGTTTTTTTTTGCCTAGTAATATTAAATATTTAATTTGATTAACAAAAATGAAATATTAAAAGAAGAACATGATTATTTAGCTGCATCGCTTGAAAATAATAAAACAACGACTTGGGTTTGAGATATTCTACACACTGAACAAATAAAAATATTATTTGAAAGCAAATTATAGTAAAAATGATAACAACAAAAGGGATAAAAGGATTTAGATAAAACATGGCCTTGAGGGCAAAATGCAAGTTTACGGACTGGTTGGTTAGACCTCGAAAGGTATATGGTCATCAGCGCATATACCTTCCTCAGTCTGACCAAGCAGTCCGTAAACTTGCATATTGCCCTCAATGCATGTGTTTTTTGATATATTATACCGAATCCAAATCCTTTCAACCCTTTTGTTTTATTTGTTAAATAAATTCTGAAAAGGTTGATTCTCCTATAGCAACGATTACTTTGTTAACACAGAAAATTGCTGACTTTGTTCGATGTCTGAGTCTTTAAGAGTTTTGAGCAGGAATGAAAATCTCACTCCCTATGAATTATTAGAAGATGTTTCCAGTAATGTACCTCCGAACTCTGCATATTTTGCACATATAGTGTCTATAAGTATACACAATAAGAAATATTTAAGATTGAATGTGGTAAATTCTCTATGTTTACTTCTCGCATTTACTCGAAATTAATAACCAATACTCCTTACACTAAAAGCAATACTCGTGACACCGGCCAGCATTTCCAAAGCAATACTCGGTACACTGACATGTGTATTTATTCTCAAAATGCGCTGTCATATGCGATTCGTTTGCTAATTGAACATTTACAACATTATATTTATCATCGTTATCACATTTCATTCGATTCAAGTTTTTCTTTTAAGGTAGTATAGGCACAAAAACATCGAATTTGACTGATCCGAGCTCATTTATCACGTGAGCAAAGAGACGAATTTTACCTCCTAATTACATTTCAAAACTATTTCTCAACATTTATGGGTTTTCGTGGACTAGAGAAATTGTCGAAGTATTTGTTTTTCTATAAAATTTATATCAAACACATTCAAAATGACTAAATATCGTTGCTGAACTTACCTGTGTTCCCCGTTTAAAGTCGCGAAATATAATGAAAGTCCTCATTATATCGAGCAATATCCGGGGTACGGTATACCGCAGTGGTACTGGTAACCTTTATAATACCCATCCTTACACGATCCACAATTAGAATTCGACGAACACGTGACACATCTACCTGGGCATAAGCTAGAACAATTAAAACTGGTATCGTGATAGCCATCCTTGCACAAAATACACTGACCATTATCACAATTACAATTTTCAGGACAGTAACGATTACTACAATCTTTTCGACCATTGTCGTTATTATATTCCTCCCTGCATGATGTACACGTGGTTCCTGACGTGCATGTTTTACATCCGGGTAAACATTGTGATTTGCAATCTTTAGCTGGGCCGGGGTAATAGCCATGAAAACAGGCAGTACACGTATCTGCATCATAGTCGCATTTTGTACAATTGTGTGTACATCGTACCGTACACCGAGCACCTCTATGACCATCAATACAGCCGAGAGTACAATCTGTTGAAGTCCATAGTCCTGGTCCACATTTTCTATCTATACAGCATGCACACTCTACTTTACATTGCTCATTAACCTCTGTAATGGGAAAAATAAAATTATTTCATTTTATTTACACTACCACCACCTTATTGGCTTCATTTTAAACGTTTTGAATTAGAAAAAAAGATAAATATCACATTATTATCTGTTATTAAGCCTTATGTAAATTTAATTACCTCCTTCTACCTTGTTGTTGCTAAAATCTAACCATAAACACCATACAAACAATATCTGAAATATATGTAATGCAACTAATACTAATACAATTACTATTTTTCTAAGCTTACTTAAACAATGAATATTTATAATATATAACGGTATTATTTGAATTTAAACAAGTGCAGATCTTTTAAACATTTACCAAAATTAAAAAGTTCTGCAAATGATTTTACACAAAATTTGAAGCTAGCCATAATGGTTTTTGATTTGACCCTCTTCAATGCGGACAACATTTAATAATAAAATATGGTAAATAGCTTCAACCTATTCTCAACATTTATAACATTTTTTTTCTTTCAGTTTTAACCTTATTCTATTATGTATTACATAATTTTGAATCTTGTAGCATATTTGAACTTATCTACAACTAGCCGGTAAACGTGTAGGAAGTGAAAACATAATTATGACCTTAGTAGGGTTTGTACCTTCGACTTCTCGGTTGAGAGGCAGTCACCTTAACCACTTAGCACACTGTAGTTTATATGTTTTTAACCTTGGTATTTATTATTGTATTTTGCGAATTAAGTATTTGTAATGAAAGGCTTATAAACTAATGAAAGACCTGTGTAATGAAAATATTAACTTGTAAACGTTATTGTTAAAATTTCTAGATTTTTGATATCAGTTTATCATCGGTACAAATGAATAAATAATTTGAAGAAAAAAAAATAATTAAAAATTGTACATCATCAATTTAATTCAATGAAATGAAAACAACAATTTTGATCAAGAAAAATAACCATCAAATTATTGGTATTATGAACTCTAAACGTGTAGGGATAAATGTGATAGGCGATGTTATAGTATGTACATTTCCACAGGAATTATTCCGGTGACATTGAAAATATAATGACAGCATGGTGCACCCATTTAAGACAAAAAGAAATTATATGGGATCAATAATTACAATAATTATATTTATTGTTGCTATATTACAAAAATGTATAATTAATTTTTATCTGACTTTAGCTGACTTGTTTAAGACCTCTTTTCTAAAAATATCATCCGATCATCTGCATGCATTTGTAGATTTATTCAATTCAATTTTGCCGTTTTAGACTTTCTTTATGGATTCTATCACTCTCTAACTTCTTTGTGAAACAACTTCTCACCCTTTTCTTCCATTTAAAGACATAATGATACTACCAGACTTTCTTTGATAAACGCCATCAATACTTTGATTTAAAATTCTTTCTCTAAGCAAAATTTTGGAACTCTTTCCCATGATAACTCTCAAAAATAAATTTCATATCAAATTAATATTAAATAATGTAACATTTTTTACTATTTGTATCGCCAAAATCTGAAACGACATCTAGTTAGAAGTGAATACAATTTAAATAAGTTTACAACTGAATACACGAATCAAAGTATTGTATGCTGTATGATTTTCTTAAGAAATGTCATGTCATGATGAAAACACGTTTTTTTTCATGTAGATAAGGTTTTTAATTTAGCAAAATTACCTTTTAATTATAGTAATTTTCATGTTTGTCTTTTGTCCTTTTGTTACGGGTGATTGAACTGGTTTTGCAAGTTGAGTGATGGTTGATTGATTTTGGTATGCAAGTTATTTTTAAACGATTTGGTTCTGGAATGTAACATTTCTAAATAACTCAGACGACTCCGTGTTTGACTCTCAAAGTGAAAACATCTATATTAGATTACTGTCAGTTATTTCTTTATAGAAAAACTTGCTTGTATTTAATTAATTTATTTTGAAGAATCTATTCTATCAAGCCTGGTATGTAAATATTCATTTATTTGTGAAATTGTTTTTATTGTAATTTGAATTGTTGTATAATATTTTGTATTATGTATTTTGTGAAATGCATTTGTCTCGTTATATATTTGTTTTGTAATGTGGTGTCTTATTGTTGTTTTATTTTTTTTACATGTTTTATTCTTGATAGATTAAAAATATTAACCTCATTGAGTGTTTATCTTATAAACCCCACCACTACAAATTGGCACGAACCAGGCGAGCTGTTTTCTGGTTTTGGCCACCTGAGATCCAATGGCAATAAAAGGACCAGGAAGATCGCAGAGACCATACCGGTGCAACCAAGGCAGCAAAAGAAGAGATCGTCATTCTTTCATCTCATAGGTATACGTCTCACCCCCATCGATTTTGTTTTTCATCAGAGCTCTTTGCGCCACAACAAACAGACTGAGACTGTACATTTGGATTTACTTGCGCAATTTTTTATTTGTGTGACCTATTTCTCGGACAATTTAATAACAATGTAAATTTTGTTATACTTTAACATATAATAAGTAAATTTGTGGTTTAATTCAGTTTCTTTAATTCTTTCATAAAATGGTACTTGTCATTTCGTTTATTTTATGTAAACACCGATAATTTAAATTTGTCACACAATTTTGCGATCTTTCAAATTTCTTAATGTAATTTCGGATAAGCCGTAAATTTCGGATAGTATAATAATCTTTATTCTATTTCTCTATATTTTATATAGATCTTTCTGGTTATACCGCTACTGTTTATTTGTTATGTGTGTGTGAAAATCTTTGTGTTTATATAATTTTTGTGTGTGTAAATACATGTAAATTCTATTTATCTTACTGAATTGATATACACTGATTTACATTTAGCTATCTGGGTCAACACAATAAAATTAATTGTATAGATACACTTAAATAGATGTTTAAGAAAACTTCAGGGTCTTTCAATTATTTTGTTGACATTGAAATAGATATTATATACTTAAGGATCTCTATTACTGTGTTTATTGTTTACATTGTGTATTAAATTCATATTATAATATACACTCTATTTCTTATCTTTCTATCTGTACTTTACAACTTAACTAACAAATTAACACCCAGAACCAATTCGCGAGAAAGTGTTTTTTATTTAAAGTATGTGCTGTCGTGTGATTTATCGGTTTGTTTTGTTGATGCCGTTGGTTTGATTAGTAAGTTATTTGGTTGGACGGCGTAGCAGTGTCAAGTCATCTGGTGGAATAATTAGTAATTGACTGAGGGAATGAATTGTTGTTTTTTGTGTTTTGTTATTGATAAATAAAATTCCTAAGATTTTTCCCCCAAACATTTTAACTTGAACTGCCAATTTTAAGTTTTTTTATGAAAAAAAAAGAGATATTATTAAAGTCCTGGTGGCGTTGCCGTTGACGTCCGCAAACTTGTATGTGTATCATAACCTGTTTAGTTCTTGGTATATTTTCTTCATACTTGACCACAACAACCCTTGGGACAAGACTTTTCAGTAGACTGCACTTACCTTGACCTATATCCATAAATGACCTTGACCTTCAAGGTCAAAAGTCCAGATTTTGCTTGTTCTTGCTATTATTGGTTTAAACTTTGTAATTTTTCAATGGATTGTCTTCAAACTTGAACATAATAATCTTCAAGGATAGCCTTTTAAAATAACCAGACAGACATGGACCTTTATTTATAAATGACATTGAATTTGAAGGTCAGATTATTGATATTTTCATATTTTTGGCTATTATTGGCTTTAACATTGCTATTTGTGAATGGATTATCTTCCAGCTTGAACATAGTAATTTTCAAGGATAACTTTTTAAAATAACCAGAGAGACATTGACCTTAATCATAAATGACCTTGACTTTGAAGGTCAAATTATTGAAACTTTCATTTTTATGGCTATTTTCGGCTACAACTTTATTATTTTTGAATGGATTGTCTTAAAACTTGAACATAAAAATCTTCAAGGATAACCCTTTAAAATAATTAGACAGACCTCGACCTTGACTCATAAATGACCATGACTTTGAAGATCAAATTATTGAATTTTTCATTTTCTTGGCTGTTACTTCTGAAACTTTGCTTTTATTGGATTGATTGACCTAATATTATAAAAGAATATTCTTAAGGTCAATACCTTCATGTTTATCAAACTCAAATTGAACTTGGCACTTTTAATGACATTGACCTTGTAGGCTAAATTATTGAATTTTAACTGATTTGTGCATTAAATGACCATATATATTTATTGGTATTTATGTATAAATGCGCATATATTTTTTTTCTTTGGTATACCTTTAAGTCATCTAAGTACTGGTCATTGTAATTATTATTCTACATTTTTTGTGAATATATCGTAAGTACTAGTTACAACCAGGAAATATTTAAGAGATAAATACTGATATTTACCAGGAATTATTTAAGAGATATCTGCCCAAATATAACTTGTATATTTATTATGTATGTGTGATTATTATCCTGTTTAAGTATTAAAGTGTATTAGTGCCGGTAAACCACATGAATTTGTAATGTCCTGGTTACACTCCAGTGTACTGACAAGTAAGCACTGGACTGTATAAGTTGGTGTTGATTTTTATTGGACAGTACTGGTTCAAACCATAAATTTGCGAATAAAGGTTCTTAAATATGTAAAGTTAGTACTGGGTAAAAAACAAAGTTACCTTTTAGTATTTGTTTAAAGGTGTATTGAAATAAAATCAATTCTGGTAAGAGCTATCAGGGAAATAAAAGCATTTATACTTGCTTTTCATATTGTGTTTGAATGCATCAATAAATTTGATTATTGAGTGTCATTTAAAATAAACTAATTAGTTTTTCACCATGAGTAAGGTGTATTTCCCTGGTCTATCTTACCCCAGATTTCCGCTTCAGTGTCTTATTCTTTCCATATTAATTCCTTTGTTTTTAATTTTAATTTTCTGTTTATTTTATTTATTGACTTTATTTTCATCTATCCCAGGGTCTATTTATTTCTCCACTTTCATTTTTATTCAAAGATGGCAGATTGAGACGGTGAGAAGAAATATTCTTTTTCTGAGCAAGAGATGATTATTTTTTGTAATCAATGTACCATATCTCTATGTAGGATGGAATACCTGCTAGGACACCCTCACATGGTTATGGTAGAGGTATAAAGCCGAGTTCCTTCAGTTTTTCTCCTTCTGCTCCCCCATCGTCACCTTCCCCAATTTAATCACGTACTCCTAAGATTCCACCATTTTCTGGAGATGACCCTACCCCTAAAGGTGAAATTTCTTATTATGAGTGTCACTATGAAATACAGTTTCTAAAAAAAGATTCATCTTTACTTGACTACCAAGTTCGTCAAGCTGTGAGATCTTTAAGGGGCACAGCTAGACGTTTGGTAGTTTTGTTAGGTGAATCTGTGTCCATAGATGATATTTTACGTAAGTTGTCTGTAAATTATGCTGAACCTTCAAGGCAAGGTGTCACTTTGAAGTAATTCTTCCATTCATCTCAGGGCGTTGATGAATCGGTGGCAGCTTTTGGGTGTGATAAAAAAAATCTGAGTTTAAATTTTGTTTCCTACTTGTGATTTTAATGTTTTTTATGGAACGCCGCTTTTAATGGAATGGCACTACTGTGTCACATTGAAGGCGTGTGCTAGGGGGCGTGGACGGTAAAATATGATAAACAAATTGCACTTTCCAGTACCGTCCATGAACAGGCTCAATCAAACCGAGCCTGAAACATTTTCAGTTTTGTTGTGCTGGACTTTCTTTAGGGATTCTGTTTTTCTCTATTTTATTTTGTTCGACAATTCCTTTTCCTTTTTTTCTTAGGCGATTTCAGTGCTCATAATCCTATGTGGGGCAGTATATCTACAAACAACAATGGTAATATAACTGAGAAATTGATAGATAACTTTCAGCTTTGTTTATTAAACAATCGGTCACATACACATTTACATATAGGTACGTTTTCTTGCATCGACCTTTCGATTGTCCACTCTGCTATATACTTTGACATCCATTTGAAAGTTTTAGATGACCAGTACGGCAGTGAACATTATCCATTGTTACTTACATCAAAATAATCTATACCAGATAAAAGACGTCAAATTTTTAAATTAAGAAAGGAGATGTGAAAACGTTTTCTAGGCTCTGTTCTATTGATCTAACAAAAAATAAATTTAGGGCACACGCATTCTTTTAACTTGGGGACCATACGCCGCTTTTCATGGAATGACACTTATATGTCACATTGAAGGTTCCATGATAACCGCCGTATGAACACATCTGTGGATGTTTCTAAATTCAAAATTTCGCCATTTTAGTGTTTAAATATTGAATTCTGCTTAAGCCGGTGTTTCGGGGCGTGGACGGTCACTTGCATTTTCCATTACCGTCCATGAACAGGCTCAATCAAACCGAGCCTGCAACATTTTATCATTTTGCCGTTTTGGGCTTTCGTTAGGGATTCCGTTTTTCACTATTTCATTTTTTTTTTAAATTTTACCTCTGCTGATATAGCTGAAACGTTCTCTTCAGCATTGCATACGATTGCCTGCAAAGGTATTCCATCAACAAAAAATAATTAAAGTAACAAAGTAAAAATAAACAAACAAAAAAACATGGTTTAACGATGAATGTAAAAAAGCCGTTCGTATACGTAAAGCTTCACTTAAA
Source organism: Ruditapes philippinarum (assembly GCF_026571515.1). Taxonomy (NCBI): domain Eukaryota; kingdom Metazoa; phylum Mollusca; class Bivalvia; order Venerida; family Veneridae; genus Ruditapes; species Ruditapes philippinarum. Next base: position 144,026 of record NW_026861882.1, on the reverse strand, counting down.
AAGTTTGAACATCGCCCTACAACACGAAACCTTGAAAATTATAGAATATTTAGAGCCAAAGCTGGAACATCAAATCAATCTAAACGCCCATCATGGCAATCATATGTTTCAAATATTAATTCAAGTACTGCTATTAGATAAGTCTGGGATGCAGTACGAAAAATAAGTCCTAAGTAATAAAGAGTCCACTTAAAGACTGGTGATGACAAATATGCCAAAACAAAAAACGGATATTGCAGAAACTTTGGTCAAAACTTTTGGAAAGAATTCTTCTTCAAACAATTATTCAAATGAATTTCGACAACATAAATGTAAAGCTGAGACAGAGCATATTAATTTCACAAACGATGAAGACTATAATTCCATTTTCTCTATTGATGACTTACTTTATTCAATCAAAACTGCAAAAGATAGTGCTGCATGCCCGGCATGTCTGATAAATTTACGTTCACTTGGATAAAATGCGTTGGTTATTCATATCCCTTAACCTGGAAATGATTCAACTGACCCTACAAATTATCGTTTAATTTAACTAACAATTTGCCTCTGCAAAAAACATTCGAGAGAATGATATAAAAATTATAATAATATAATAATATAATAATAATAATATCCTTTAGATCTTATATGATACCATATTTGCAAATAGTTACGTAAGCCTTCTCAAGATCAAAGAAAATTGATACCATGTGTTGTTTATTTACAAAGGCTTTTCTAATAAAGATTCAAGTCGTACAAGATGATCGTTTGTTCTTCGCTGTTTACGAAAACCGGACTGAAAATTAGTGATGATTCCATTATTTTCTAGATACCAAACTAACCGATTATATATCATTCTCTCGAATGCTAATAAAAGATTCAAGTCGTACAAGATGATCGTTTGTTCTTCGCTGTTTACGAAAACCTGACTGAAAATTAGTGATAATTCCATTTTTTTCTAGATACCAAACTAACCGATTATATACCAAATTTCTTAAGCACTTTTTTCAAGAACTTTGACACGTTCAAAAGTACTGTACAGTATAACCAAATAAATGATACAATATTTAAAATAAAAAAAAATAAAAACATTAATATTGCTCAAGTCAAAAATTCAAATCAAGTGTAGTTTAAAAAAGTTAAAAAGACACATATAAATAATAAAATTCAGGTAAGAACCTAAATAAAAATCAGCCCAAATAAAACCTCTTAATTAAGTGCTCTCTTAAACACTGTTTGAGAGTCACAACTTTTATGTGTTCTAGGTAGGGCATTCCAGAGTTTAGGGGCTGCCGTCATAAAAGCATGATCATCATAAGTCACAGTCCTACCAGGCGGTACAACAAGTGCTAAGCATTCAGGGATCTTAGTTGTCTGGATGGGGTATAAATGTCTAGCATGTTTCGTATGTACGTAGGTGCATGACCATGAAGCGTCTTAAACACATATGTAAGGAGTTTGTACTCGACTCTGATGTGCACAGGAAGCCAATGTAGTTCCTTTAAAACTGGGGTTATATGGCAGTTTCGAGATGTCCTTGTAATAACACGAGCAGCTGTATTTTGAACATCTTGGAGCTTGTTGAGAACGTCCTTTGGAGATTCATATAGCAACGTATTACAGTAATCTAATTTTGATGTCACTAACGAGTTTATCAAGGCTCTGGTTGAATCAACAGTCAAGGATTTCCGAATTTGACCTATTTGTCGTATTTTCATGAAGCATGAACGAGAAACTGAATTCACATGTTGTTCAATGTCTAAATGAGAGTCCAATACGGCGCCAAGGTTTGTAACTGTTGTTGATGGTTTTATTACAGAATCACCGACTCTTACAGTAAGATCTTCAACATCACTTCGTTTTGGTACAAATACGATCACCTCTGTTTTGTCCGCATTGAGTTTCAAAAAGTTATTATTCATCCATAGTATGATGTAATTCAAGCATGCTTCAATCCATCGCAAGGTCTCATTGCGTGAAATGGCTTCCTTTGGTTTAAATGCCATGTACAATTGCGAATCGTCAGCATAGAAATGATGTTGAAGTTAATGCTTCCGACAGATCGCCCCCACAGGTTTGGTGTACATGGCGTAATTCTTCGGACCAAGAACGGACACTTGTGGCACAGAAAATGTCATACGTACAGGTTTTGACAGTTCACCATTGACGCAGACAGTTTAATGACGCTCACAGAGATATGATTTTATCCATTGTAAAGGTTTGCCTACTATTCCGAAGTGTTGTTCGAACCGGCAAAGGAGTGTACTATGGTCGATCATATCAAAAGCAGGAGATAAGTCCAACATAACTAAAACAGTAGCTTCATTCTGATCAAGAGAACGGAAGTGTCATTTTGTACACATAATAGACCAGATTCTGTTGAATGAAACTGCCTATAAGCAGACTGACGCTCTTCATGAAGTTTATGTGCAGATAGGTGTCTTTCAAGTTGGGAATCGACAACTTCCTCGAGAATTTTGGAGACAAACGGTAAACTAGATACAGGCCGGTAGTTTTTCATAACCTCTTGATCCAACCCTGACTTTTTGATCATAGGTCTGACTCAAGAACTTTTAAAAGCGGATGGTACATAGACGCTTTCAAGTGAAGTGTTTATGATTTTTGTGATCAATGGTAATAGTTTATTTAAACCATCTTTCATCAGCCATGTTGGAATGGTGTCAAGTTCACAGGATTTGTTTGGCGAATTGCGAATAATTTTTGAATTTTCCTATTTTAGAGACTACTGAAAAGTTTGAAAATTGCTCTCCATTGAAAGGTGCTTCAGGGACAACATTGTCTGTTTGTTGGTGATACTTGGTCCTGGCTATACCATTACGTATGCCTTCAACCTTATCCACAAAGAAATCACTAAAGTCTTGTGCTAGAACGTTTGCAAGTTTACCAGATTGCAGCACAACATCTGTTTTTGCACCCATCAAATGCCGGGTCACTTTGGTAAGATTTTTTCATATCACGACCACATGACTCTACTTTCGCAGTGTAGAATTTGACTTTGGACATTATTTAGAAGCTTATTTGTAACAGCGTATTGGTTTCTATAAATTAAGTGATCAATTTTCAATCCAGTCAAGCGCCACTATCGCTCTAACTGACGCCATAAATGTTTAGCATCATGTAGTTCTTGGGAATACCACGTATTCATTGGTCTTAGAACAATGCTCTTGGACTTTAAAAGTCACAGTGTTTCGTTGTGGTGGTGGTTTTGATACACTAGCATTAAACACAACAGCGAAGTGATCACGAGACGTGTTTCCATTATTGACTGGGAGTCCAGGATCAGATATTTCTACATTTGATACCGTTGAGTCTGTATCTCTGGTAATGAACTGGACTTAAAGGCAGACTTCCTCTCTTCCTTTCTGTTTTTTCAAACGATAGGCACTTAAAATAAGACTAGGTTCAACTTTTGCTGAGGACAACAAACAAGAACAAGGTGTTCCTCAAGGAAGCATACTTTCTGTTACACTTTTTTTGCCTTAAAATGAACAATGTTGTTAGCGCTCTTACAGCAGGCATAGATTGTTCTCCATATGTGGACGTTTTTCGTATCTGCTATCGACCGAAAAGTATGAGAACAATTGAAAGGCAACTTTAACAAAATTTAGATAAAATTCAAAAGTGGGCAATAGAAAATGGTTTTAAATGTTCAAAGTCAAAAACTCAATGTGTTCATTTTTGTTGATTGCGGAAACACCATAATGACCCTGAACTTTACATATCTGGTTCTAAAATTCCAGTAGTTGATGAAGCTAAGTTTTTAGGAATTATTTTTGATAAAAAAACTTTCTGAGAAATGTAAATTCTAGACGATTGTCTTCTAAATAATTGTATTGTCATGTAGCCGATGATTCTGACGATAAGCAGAATAATGCTGATTGAGTTGATAAGGATGGTGATGTAAATGATAATTATAGTGATAATTCCGAGGTTAAGGAGAAGAAAATTTATTGCTATGCCAACGATAATGATGATTACATGATATTCTTTGAATGATTTTTAACATTTAAAGGGTTTTTTTTAAATACAGAGACATTTCAATTTTCTACAGTTAAATGAGCTGAAAACAAATTCTAAATATAGTACGATGTAATTTAAGAGATTAAATATTCTTAAAATAGAGTGAAATGAAAACTCAACACGGCAAAACTGAAAATGTTGCAGGCTTGGTTTGATTGAGTCTGTTCATTGACGGTACTGGTAAGTGCAAATACGTCCACGCCTCCTAGCACCGGTTTAAGCAGTATTCAACATTAAACGTGACTGGTAAAAATTGGTATTTCCGTACCCCTATCGCCTCGGTCAATATATCATCTGCCGGTGAATATCACATGATATTCAATGTGTAACTATGTGTAACTAGTCAATTATCGTATAATGTTGAATTCAATGCAAACTTATCATTTAATAAAATAATCTATTGATATTAATATATCTACTTACCAAATTTAAACTCCAGTTCATTGTTCAAGATAAAAGAAAAGAATAAGTATTATTTATCCCACAAAAATCCCAACAACGATGTTCGCAAACTTGACATGAATGGAACATTCAATTTTACCTCAATCGTTGAAAAAACTTATTTTCCGAAGCAGGAAGTTTAAAGATCTGTTCAAGTGTGCGTGGTATACATACAATAAGTGGTACAAATCATGACTTATTATCATATCCTAACGGCTGAACAATTTTCTATAGTATTATGTTTAAAACAATGAATAAATAAAGACAGGTTTTATACTTGACGAACTAATATTTATTGAAAAAAATCTTACTTAAAGTGTATAAATACCACATTTAATTTTGAAAAAGAAATACTTATATACTTGTTTATCTCATCACGAGCCAACAGTTAAAACCGTAATAATAGCACCAAAATATTTTGTAATTTGTTATTTCATTAAAAAAATATTCAGATGATATGTCTGGACACCCTATTAACTTAGAGTATACTGTAATTGCATGAAGGTTTTATTAATGTCAATGGCGCGAAATGCAAATATATATATATATATTTATGTAATACATCAATGCAACGTTACCGAATTAAAATTTTTCAAAGCACGCTTTGTTACTCTAGTTATCTTTTAAACATCAACAACAAACAAACAAAAACCAACAACAACAACAAAAACAACAACAACAACATAATACAAAACTTACACTTGCAGCAGTGCAGTGTTCGCACATTTAGCTTGCATTTTTGCTTAAAAGACTTGCAAACAGTTTTGTAATGCAAACGCTTGATGAAAGATATTTGATGATGATGACCACAGCTATGCAAAAAAGCACGAATTGAAATATTTAAATAAAAAAAAAATGTTAGTAATATATGTGACAAGCTCAGCGATTTTTGGCCCAAATGTGATATTTGGGCGAAAATGAGTTATGACTAGTTTGTGGTAGAACAACATCTGCTGAATAGCTGGAAACAATTATTTTTAAAAAAATACTTGATATTTTATGAAATATTCTAATTTGTATGACATCACCATAACAACAAAAAATACATTTTTAACTTTTATTGGTATATACAAATTAGAAATAATTCCATAGTTATACACAATAAAATAAAAAATAATAAAGTGATCATTCATCTTAGTGTAATATATGTAATATCTTGATATAAAAACTATCGTTTGTTTTCAAAAATCGGTTGCCATGGCAACAAAAATATTTAAAAAAAACATCAAATGCAATATTTTTGCATTTAACATGATTAATTCATCACCGAATTAATGCATATATTATATTAAAAGACAACAATATTAAAGACTTTTCAGGAAAAAAAAAGGATTTTTCATTTTTTCCTTTAATAGTTATTGATAATAACTTTAAACATAAGAATTAAATTCTCAGAATGTCAGTAACATGATTAAGGTGAATATCATATCTTAAGTTAGTCAACTTTAAAATGCACATCTATAACATGATAGCATATAAAATATGAATCCAATCCAAAACAAATATTCTTTAATGCACTGATTGCAAAAATGGTGTATTTTGGTTGCCATGGTAACAAAACAATGCAAAAATAACTGAATGATTTAAAATAATTGCATTTTATAAAAAAATATTCCATTTCACAATAACTTTGAACAAAGGTCTTTCAGAAATTTACCAAAAAAAAAAAATAGAAAGAGCTTGCACTAGTTATGTTCCTGACTAAATTTTCAGTTACAGATATTGACAGTGTAATCATATTCTGATCAGTGTATTTTAAATTGTATAATATGAATAACATATTAGTATATTTTTAAATTGAAATAATTTCAATGAATAAAATGACAGAATTTAAAACAATTACAATAGCAGAGTCTTGCAATCACATGGGAAGTCACAAATGACAGCTCACTTATGTCCTTGAATAATAGTCTTGCAACCCCATGTTGAGGGTTTGACCCAAACAGGGTAATAGCAACTATGTCTCCTCATATGCCTTCAGGTTTTGTAAGCAAAAAGTGATTCATATATAAAACTTGCAAAAACTTGTTTCACAATTACGTAAAAATACTGCAGTATTCAGCTTTTTCAGGGATACTTCTAAAGACAATTTTTTTGAGAATGTAATTCACTTTTGGTATACTGTCAAACATAGACAAGTCATTGACTTCTCACATGCCATCCTGAAATAACAAAAACCTGAATAAGTATAAATGAAACAATATAGTGTATATGATGATTTGACTACAATATAGTGTATATGATATTTGACTGAACAGAAATGAACTATAAGTAAATTGTTGTATATTGTTGCACAGCTATTGGTTTCATATAAGGTCTTGTTCATCATGTAAGTTCTTGTGTAATATAATACAGTCTATATATCATGTACAAGTGGCAGTAATAATAATCTTGAACATGTCTAAAATAATCTGAATCTACATTATGTGCATGTATTGTGCTGGGAACACCGCACTCTTTATTTCAAAAGTAAAGAGAATGTGGAATATTGCATAAATATACATGGCGCATACCCAATTGAAGTGTTTTTTATCTTGACCAATACAGTACAGTTGATACAAGTGATTGTCTTTTTTACTCCATAACCCTGGTGCTCAATAGGGCATAGAACTATGTCACACATTGTGCCTCATTTCCAACAATAGTTTAGTATATTAATCTGACAGCAAATAGGTGAACTATCTATGTCTTCTGAAAATTATGTATATATACTTTAAGAGCTTAACATTATTGACAGAGTATTTGCATAAAACAATACAGCATTATTTCTAAATATAAACTTAAAATTAAGTTCATGTTACTGTACAGAGTTATCTAATTTTAAAACAATATTTTTAAGATCTCATCTGACATCATATATAAAATGCTAAATTGCAAATAAGTTACATTACTTTCAACTGCAATTCAGGAAAATTTTATCATTATCATTATTTGATAAAAAGGGTGAGAATGGTCAGGTTATGATGATTATTTACATATGTATACAATGATTATAAATCATAGTAAATCATTGATCTTTAAACCAAGTATCAAAACACTTACCAGTACGTTTCCTTGAAGAAATATGGCTCCAACATGCTGGATAATCATATTATCTACTTCAAAACTCTGATGAACTAAGTTGAAGATCTTAAATGTATGTTCTTATTGTTGGCTGTCAGACCTAAAACAACAACACAAAATATTTCTTCAGCAAAAAGTGCTTGCTCATAAATGTTAAAATATCTGGTAGCAGGGCTTCTGTTAGTTAAAGTTTGGGAGTCATTTACTCATTGATTTTGGCTTCCAAAATGTAATGCTTTTCCTCCTTTACCTACAAAGTGACTTCCAATTACAGACATTTTGCAGTCTTTGACTGCCAATGTTTGGAACTTAATGGAAGCCCTGCTGGTAGAATATGCCATGTGGTATAAGTAATGTGAATATAATATGATTTATTGTAGATAGATCTACTACCAAAGGCAAAGGGCTAATGATAATAAATGCATTTTAGTATTTATCTATGGTGACATCTTCAATCACAGTTCTAGATCTATTTATTGTTTTTCAAAAGCAGCATGCAGTACAGGGATAACATTTCCTTTACTAAATTGATCTTGAATTGTAATAGAAATTCATTTGTCAATTATTACAGTAGATCTACTGTAGCCTTGTCATATATTTCCTTTTTTATAAATATTTTATACAGTATAAATCTACTTGATGTAGATCTATATCAAGCTCATTCATTGTAAACAAATTGCGAAATATATTGTTATGTGTCCAGTTACATTTTTTGTCATAGTGATGTAGAAAAAATACTGTAATTGTGGCAACTTTTGTTTTACTTTTTTTCCTTCATTGCAGCCTGGACTTCAATTTATTTTGTAATGTAATCAATGTCTAATTTAGAAAAAAGTTAACAATAACTTTCTATAAAGACCATGACAAATACAAATCGAGTGCAATAAACAATGTATCCCAAAAAATGTGTCTGTCATGACCTGACCCAGATGCCTGCCATGTTTTTTTATATAAACCAGTTCAAGTGTCATGGTCCCATTTATTTAATTGTTTAAAGTAAAAATACGATGGTTATTCATATTCAACATATCAGAAAAAAATAATGTACAATAACAGCATAAATAATAAAAAATGCACTTACCTTAATATTTATTTAAGGTATTAGCACCCTAATGCATTATCTCCGCTTTGAAGAGTATTTAAATAGGCTAGAATTACTGTTAACTACATTGAAAATAAGGGCCATGGGTTCAATCCCCAGAAGGGTCAACTTTTTTTTTCTTTCTTTTTTTCTTTTAACATTATTTATGTATCTCTCATGTCCCATATGGAAAGAAAAAAGTGTTTAATTTTTGAATTTTTAATTTATATAGGTATTTATTGGCTAAATTATGCTAAAATCTAGTAATAAATATGGTACCTGATATTTTCAAAGTGTAATATAATCAAACTAGACGGTAAAAGTATTTCATATTTTACAAGATCAACCAATATATTTTTTTAAAAATTTAGGGAAAACTTTGAAAACAGGCACTCATTTGGGTAAATTTTAAGAATTTTTTGAAATTAGGCTCCCTAAAGTAGAAAAATGGTCTGACATGTGGTAAAAATGGGTGGGGTAGGGTAACATTTTTATACAGATTTCATAAATTTTTAAGTAGAAACCATAATTTTTTGCTTATGTGGATTGTTAGCTGAATGGTACTATTTGTTTTATTACCAAAAAATTCATGGAAAACATTTTCATTAGAAATGTTGTTGGCAGATTATTTAAAGGTTACTCATTTTTCTAAAAAAGGGCCTCATAACACCCTAGCTTGAGTTCAGAAAAAGTGGCCATAAACTTTATTTCCGTACGGTAAACTTTGTTTAAATTTTGCATACAGGTGTACTTTAAGGTATACATCTGACCTATGATGTCAATTCTTTAGTTCCTGATAGTGCCCATTAGGGTCCTACTACCTTAAACCTGCAAATATATGCAGTAACATGACGTAAAAGGTAGTGTACTCGCTGACCCTACTCCTGACAGTGTATTTATTCTAAATATAGATTTTTGGGAAATGTTTATCGTGGAAGCTGAGAAGGGCTTTTCAAAAGTAATTTTTTTTATTTCTTTCTAGTTTATTTTATTCTTTAAACTTTCAAAGATACTATGTTTTGAAGGGAAACCCTAAAAATTAAGACATGAACACTCGCGTGACTTTGCAAGCGTTTTTCTCACAATTATTAAAAACTTCAATTGGGCCAAAAATCGCTGAGCGCGTCACATATATTTTAAATGAAATGCAAAGAAAAATCAAGAAAGACGTCAATTAAAAGTGTAGAAAACATTGTACAATTCCATGCTTGCTGATAGCGCCAACATTTCCTGAATTGCCACATTCCAGTTCAATGCCTGAAAATATTTGAATAATTCTGTTTAAAATTAAAAATTAAAATCAAATTAGAAATTTAATGATGTGTTGCTTTTGTTGACATTCTTTTAGTTTTTAGTAAAAGGAGGAAGGGGCATTACAAAGAAACACATAGAGTTACATTTCCTTTAGAAATGCATTTCAATTTAAAAATAAAAGAAGTTTTATAATTTTGAAGTGACAACTTCTGACAGTTTTTTTTAGAAAGTAAACTTAAAAAAGAAAGAGTAAGAAAGGGCATAACTTTGAAAAAATCGATTCTATGAAGTTAAAAGTGAAACGTTTTTACATTTTCGGAGAAAATAGACCTTCGCTGAATGATCAATAAAGTCTGAAAATGAAAGCTGAAAAAGGAGCTTGAATTGCGAATAAATTTTGAAAATGGCTTTTGAAAAGTCGTCCTTTCATAACCATAAACATGTATAATACCATCATAACAATTAACACGTATAATACCACGTTTGAAGTGTTTTTATTGTAAGATCTGACATACTTCATATTTTATATAAGATTTTCAATTCTCATATTAATATTTAAGTTCTTTCATGAAATTGCTTTTAATTCAGTTGGATACATGAACAATCTTTACCTTTTCCGATTTCCAGAGAATCACTGTAACCACAAGTATGATGTTAACAATTGCTGACACAGCAGAAAAATGTCCAAGGGATATATCAGCTATATCTACTGACTTTTCTGAGGTACTTGAGTCTAAAAATCATCGATAAACAACACAATTATCTTGGCGGCGTAGAAATAAAAGCGTTCCGCTTTTTATGGAAGACATTAACGTGTCACTTTGAAGGGTCCATGATAATCGCCGTATAAACGCATCTGCGGATGTTTCAAAATTACGTATTTACTATTTCAATTTAAACGTCGAAAACTACTTAAGCCAGTCTTAGGGGACGTGGACGGTAACTTGCACATTCTAATACCGTCCATGAACAGGTTCAATCAAACCAAGCCTGCAACAATTTCAATTTTGTCGTTTTGTGCGTTCTTTAATTTTTTTTATAATTTATCTCTTTTTCTCATATTCGTACTTTAATTCTGTACATAAACACGTATAATTATTTTTACAGTCACTTTAATTGACACTTTCTCGACATAAAGGAACATTGTTGGACTAAGTGTGAGGCGAACCTAACACCGGTTAAAACACTCCAGTGGTGTTATTACTACTGGCCGTTCCAAGGCGGTCACCCTCTGTGTTCGTGTGTGTTTTGCGATTTGATAAATGTTATGAATGTTTGCACGTTCTGTGAAGTCTTATCTTGTTAATTTGACATTAACGGTATATTTCCCTATTACCCCTCTTAATCCTACCACTCCCCCTTATTTCCCCTTATATCCATTTTCCCTTTATATCCCGTATTGGCCCTTTTACTTTTTATCATTTACCTAATACATATCCCTCCCTTCCTTTCACCGCTTTTATGTTTTCTCCCTAGTCCTTACATGATTCGCATTGACTATTATTACATTGATTACTACAATCATTTTGACCAACGGCGTTATCATATCCATCCTTGCATGATGTACACGTGGTTCCTGACGTGCATGTTTTACATCCGGGTAAACATTCTGATGTACAATCTCTAGCAGGGCCGGGGTAATAGCCATCATAACACGAACTACACTCATCTGCACGATAAGGGCATTCTGTACAATTGTATGTACATAGTTCATAACATCGAGCACCTCTATGGCCATTAATACAGCCGAAAGTGCATTCGTCAGGAAAGTTATGCCCAGGTCCACATTTTCTATCTATACAGCATCCACAATCTTCTAAACATTGTTCATTAATCTCTATAATAGAAAGAAAAACAATATTTCAGTAATGTTATCAACACCTTTTCGTGCTTTATGTATGTTTATTTATTTTTTCTTGAATTTTATTACGTTTTCAATTAACAAAGATGAATATCACATTATTATCTTCTATAACTTTACTGCTGTAAATTAAGTTACCTCCTTCTACCTGATTCTTGCTAACATTTAACCATATACACCAAACAAACAATGTCTGAAATATATATAACGCAACTTCAAAAATAATACATGTACGTCTTTTCTAAACTTAGGTAAAATAGAGAGAAATAAACAATTCTAGATGAATGCACATAACGGCAAAATTAAAAATGTTGCATGCTCCATTCGATTTAGCCTATTTATGAATTGTAATTGAACGTGCAATATACTCTCTACACCGCTACACACCGGTTAAGCGGTATTTAACATTTAATTGTGAAATGGTAAATTTTGGAACTTTGAAACATCTGTAGTTGTCGTGGAACGTCCAATGTGAAACGATACATATTCATAATTGATAGCGGTATTGTTTGTTTTTAAACAAGTGTGGCATTGTCACACCATTTTAAAATTACAAATAAAAATTGAAAAGGTTCCATCGTGTATATCCAGTAATGCAGGAATTTACAAATAAAGCAGCAATTGTACAAACGTAGCAAAGAATTGTGCAATTTAGAGGCTAAAAGAGCACCGCGATAAGTAAATGGACAAAAATGTTTTTTAGTACACCAATCTGGAAGAAATGAATTAAGGCATACGGTTGCTGAGTTATTATTCCTTAAACCTCATCAAAAATATTTCCATGCAAATGTTTATTTTTCAATATTATTCGTGAAAATGACGACCTGACTAGCGTATATAGGACGTGTTTTTAGTTTCGTTGATATACATAAATACAATAATGTACATATAACTTCGTGATATTTTATATTTGGTGTACCTGGGGCATTTTCCAATCTACTCGTTTCTTATCACATTTGATTTAGCAAATAACACGTAATTGAGACGATATTTACGTGGTAACGCCGAATTTGTGAATAAAGCACTGAAGCAGTGGCGGTTATCTCATTAAAAGTAGCTAATCTTATTTTACCAGCTTCCTTCTATTGTTATACGACACTTGTAGTTTGACAAATGTCTTAGGTATACAGAATATGAAAAAAATATTTTTTTAAATGTGTTAAATGACGAAATACAAAGGCCACCATTAAAACGGTAATCAGGGTGTCTTTCTCATGAATGATACAAAGAAGCAAACATATTCCTGAAAATAATGGTAATGCTAGTTAAAGTATAATGTCGTAGCAGCCGTATGCGCTTATTCATTTCTTTGAATTTGATTTAGAATAAAATATTTTGGTTCGTTTACTTACTGTGTTATTCGTTTTGGCAATAGCATTGCATATATTCGGGATTACTTTCACGTTATTTGCAAATTCCTGCATTACTGGATATACACGTTAGGTTCAGTAATTGCTTTTATATTGAAAAATTGAAACTATCTATATTGACCCTTGATTTGATAATTCCTCAATGCACACACTATTCTATAATAAAATGGAAAAAGCGTCAATTTTTTGTCATGATAATATTTTCTTTCATTCCTTTTAAACATAATGTTATGTGTTAAACTATTCAGAATTTTGTAACGTATTTGAACTAAAATCCAGTTCGCTTCCTTGAGCTAAACATAACTGTAATAGCAAGACAAATAATAATAGTGCCTCCCGTATGTATGGTTTGTTCCTACGACCCGTGAGTTTACAGGCAGTCGCCTAATCAACTTAGCATCCGTCTTATTTAATTAAGATGTCTTTAAACTTAATGTATAACATTGTATTTTGCTAATTGTGAATTTGAAATAAAGTCTTATATTGATTCTAAATGAAAATAATATGTACGTCAAAAATAAATATACAGTTTAAACAACCGAGAGATGGGCGATGTTGTAAAATGTACATTTCCAGAATTTGCTAGGGAAGATTTATCTAGTACGTTGTAAACGAATTCAGTCTACCACGATGCACCGAAGGAGATAAGAAACTCATGTTTTGTCGTATCTTTTTTCATCTGATATTTATTTAGCAAATAATGAATATTTCACTCTTATAAAAACAGGTGTACCGATCATAAATTAAACATGTGGTACATTTTTACCTGTGTAGAAGTTAGAGATGACGATAATTTAAATAGCAAGCTTTCAGCTAAATACAATATTCAGGTTTTTGTATGCTGTATAAATCTCAAAACGCTAGAACAATTTTGATTCTTTAACAGAAATATGCGAGAGCTCTTTTTGCAAATATGGAAGTGGAAAGTGTTTAATTGTTCAAATGGCGATAAAGTAAAAAAATCTTATTCTGTGCACAATAGCAACTATCGGCTGTTTGGATCAGATTTAAATCAGTATTATGAGATTTTGTGGAGGAAACAATACTAACTTGTCATATCTCTGTCTCTACAAATACCTTCAAACAACTATATCATTTTATGCGCCTATGAAATCATGTCATTTACGGCAGAAAAACGTATGTGGTACTCAATGCTAACTAATCATTTAAAAAATATATGAAAAGTTATTTTCTAATCTTTTCTACGTACCAAATTTAAACTCCACTTCATTTTTCCAAAAAAGAATAAGTAATTTTTATCCCATAATATCCAAACACCGTTACACGTAAACTCCACATGAAAAGAACATTCGATGTAACATCAATGGTTAAAATAAAACTTATCTCAAAGCAGGAAGTTTAGATCTGTTCAAGTGTGCTTGTTATATATACAATAACAGATACAAGAATGTTAACTATCCTCTTTCATTATCATATCTTAACGGTTGAACGATTATTAATCGTATTATATATGTACAGGTCATAATTTGAACGGTAATGATGGAGACTTTGGAGGAAGCAATTTCGCTGAAACCACAGTAATGGTGCGGAATATTTAAACAGTAACTTAAACAATGAAAAATGATACACAGTTGATCTGTTTTATTATATCTTATTTATACATTTAAAACGTTTAAAAGATATTTTGTTCACTCCTATTATCAAATTCTATACAATGATCGTGCATTGATTTATATTGATATGTTATTACCTAATACATTTAACAAAGAACGCTTAACTTTAAATAATAATATCATACAGTTACTGTACATGATAATTACCAACGTCTTTGTTAACCCGATATTTATCAAAGTAAATAAAAAGTACATTGCTTGAACTTATTTTTTGTATGGTTTTTGTAAAGTTCAATAAGAAAAGTTTCAGAAAATTTATAATTAAGTATCAATCTAATATAACTATATAACTGTTACAATATTTAGGTAATGCGCACCCGCTTATCAATTCCCTACCGGTTGAACCGGATGTGACTAGGTTTACCCTTTGTCTTTCCGTCCACAAAACTGGATCCCTTGATAACACAAATGGTACTAAAATAGTAACATGAAACATGATATATGGGTAAATGTTAGTCAGTCTGGATATTATGCACGTCTTCATTTTCTGTATTAAAAATTTGTTGCTATGGAAACAAATAGACTTAAAATATGACAAAAGTTATAACTCCAAACGTAAAAATATGTTTCTGATTATCAACCACATACTTAATGACAAGGTTCACGTCTCTTGCACCAGAATTATTATCCTGCCCCCTTGAACTTATAATTCTTTGCAGAATTTATCAAATTGTTCTTAATGTATCTACTTTGGACTTCTTTTATATCCTTTTTTTTATCATCATCCACACCGTATGTGGCCATGCTCATAATTCTAGCTCCTATATTATTAGAATTATCATCTTTGAACTTAAGGATTTTTATGAAGCTAGAATCAATTTTAAAAAACTTTGTACAATGTATAACTGTTTTATGGGCAATGCTCCGGTTTATCTAACAGAACTGTTACACAAGCCTGTCATAAAAAGACCAAATTTCATATATGTTGATAATATGGATTATTGTTTTTCTGTCCCCTTTAACAAAAGGAAAACATTTAACGACAGAAGTTTTAGTACCGTTGGTCCAACTGTCTGGAATAAATTGCCTCTGTATATAAGAAATTCTTCGACTTTGGACATGTTCAAGAAAAATGTCAAAACCTACTATTTTAGAGATTTTTACGCATTGTTTTAAGATTGTGATTGGGCAGTAAACTGATCGAGATGTGGAAATGTGTTTACAATTTTACTGTAATAACCATTAATTTTTATTTTCATTATTTTTTAAAACTATTCTTTTTTTTAAGTTTTTAATACTTTATATTTTACACGGCTGTTATCTTTAACTTATTTTTTTTGTAGTTCATTTGTCATGCATATGTGTTTTTTTATCTATATGTACATACTTTTATTATCCTTTTGTACAACGCCATTGAATATGTATATAGAAATAGGCGTTTAATTGAATAAAACAGTTTCAGTGTTTATGAAAAAAATGTTATTTGTTTCTGCAACTTCTTTTTATTTCTTAATAAAAATAACTTAATAACTTTTGAATCAATTTATTTGAAAATTGTTATATCTTTTTATTTATATTTTTTTTATTTTTTATCTTAATTTGATCTGAAAGCGTCATTTTTCATGTCATCAGTGTTTTATATAATATTTCCTTTATTTAACAAGCATTATCAGACTTAATACATGTATAGTATTAGCAACAACAGTTACAACACATTGAATTCTAAGCTGGAACAACAAATCGAGGCTATAAAATTGTAAGAGTTGTAAATACGTCATTTAAAAGTTCATTTTAATATTTGTATGAATCCTTTATAGGCTACATATTTTCTGAAGGAAATTTGACATTAAAATGTGTAGGAAATATTCAATAGAGAAGAACCACAATTTAATTCCAAAAGCTATTAGCTATGTTACGTTAAAAATGGAACACCTGTTTATGTGTAATACATAATTGTAATATGTGATAGAAATAAAGTTATTTCTGAAGGATGTAAAGAATTACTTAATTTTTTTTTGAAAGAAAAGTCAGTATTTCTGTGAGAATGAGTATAATTTGCAATTGTTAATAATCTAAGCTTTCGTAAAAAGTATTACATGTAAACGCATTATATGTTACTGTTACCTGGCTTAAATGATGCCACTTTAAGATATATAGTTATACATTATGAACGAGTTCAATAACTTTAAATTGACATTTCCATCAGTTATTGTCCTCAATATTAAAAATAAATTGATTTTAAGCTATGGTGTTAAAGTCAAGTTTTGTTCCCTGTGAAATAAGCTCTAATCAGTTATGAAAATGTCAATCTCGAATGTAAAAAAATAGATATATCAAGGCCTGAAATAAATAAATATGGAAATACTAAATTCCTGTACATACTGCGATCATTAACACATCACAATATATACAGTTTAGTCATAACTTGACGTGAAATAGCAAAGATGTCAGTCATTTAACCATTTTACATGTTATATCATTTAATTAATTCTAAATGAATGAGCATTCCAAGTACAGTTTTTTCTGCATTATTGTCAAACTGAAGTAATTCAATATAGTGGCTTATTAAATGAATAAAGTAGAGAAAATAAGAATCCCTAAAGAGGGTCCAACACGGCAAAACTTACCTTTTTTAAGTAAATCTTACAAAATAATAAAATGATGAATGTCAGTAATTTATATTTTTATCACTGCAAACAGATATGCTGCCATCATTGGATGCCTTGTTATCAAATTATGTACAATTTAAATGAATATCTTTTTTAAAAGGGTATAAAGCTACAGTACAATTTTATTTTTTATTGTGTGATAGCCGAATGTCAAAAAAGTTGCAATATAGCATGTCTCTATTTATTTCATCCAAGCATCTTTGAAGCATTCTATTTAAAATAAAAAATAATTTTCGCAGATGATATATAGTTTTTTAATTCATGCTTTCCAGTATTTTACATGTATTATTTTATACCATTTTAACACAACAATGTAAATCAATTCAATTCCAAAAGTTATAAGTAATGTTACATAAAATATGAAAAATCTGTTTATGAGTAATACAAATGTTATATGTGAAAAAAGTCGAACAAACCTTATTTCTGTAGGATGTAAAGATTTGAAATTCTTTAATAATAAAGTTTTTTAAAAGAAGAGTGATTATTTTCGTAAGAATGACTTTAATTTGCAAATGTTAATGATCTAAGCTTTTGATAAAAGTATTACATGTAAACATAGTATATGTAAAAGTTACCTGGCTTAAAGTATGCCCTGAAAGATATAAAGGAGTGTACTTTCCGACACCTAGAAAAAAGCGTTGCGCTGTGTTGTGAAACGCATTTATACACGAATAAGACCAAGAACCCCATAGAGGTGCACTTTAACTTATTACACACCAAACAACAGAATCGTACAATTTAGGATGAACTTCAAATGGCACACCACCTGACCCTTTGCATTTTGCGATTAAAAATCCAATGTGCGACTAGCATTTTAAGCAACAGCTTTAGCAGTTATTGTTTGATCGAAATGCTCGAGTAATATGACACCTAAATAAGTATACCTATCAACTATGTTTAATACATTTTCATCACATTTAAGGGCAACAGTCATACGTTGAACAGCTTTCGGACGGAATTTCCATAGGGTAAACATTCATATCATTCAACGAACAGCAGCCATTTTAAGACATTTAACAATATCTGTAGATCTTTAGTATTATCAGCTAAAATAACGATATCATCAGCGTATAACATGATACAAATTTTTTTCATTACCAAAATTTATACCCAGATCAAAAGATAATATAAATTTAAAGCAAGGAAGATAATATGCATCCTTGACGCAAACCACATTTAACGTCAAACCAATTTGGTTTTAACGAATTACCTCTAACACATGACACAACAGATATATATATATATATATATATATAATTATGTAACATAGAACAGCAGATAACATCTTATCAAATCGTATTTTTCTATTTATAATAGCGTTCTTAAAATCTAAGTCTCATTGCTAAATGTATATGGTTATAAACATGATCACCATGTAATCTAATTTTATAATACCGATTATGACATACTCTATCAATTCGCATTACTTCTTACAAAGTGTGCTGTTTAGTGCACAAGTTAGTAACACCAGTGACTAAAACTTCTTATCCTAATAGGTGTATTCATATGCTCCGCAAAGACCAAACAAATTATACCTGAAATATCACAATGCCAAAATTATATCATTTATAGTTTTCATTGTGTCTGATGTTCACTCGAATGTGAATGAGACAATATACCACAATAAGGTCATTTTTTAGGAAATAGTGTTACATTACAAGTAGTACATAAAAATGGATATTATTTTTAACAAAATTTAGGTAAATTCAGATATTTAGATAATATACATATAATGACAATGTTTCTTTATAATCTAATGTAATATTTTCAAACACTTGACATTACATGGCAAAGATCAGTCTCTCGGACCTAAAACACAAGCATAAAAGCAGTAAAAATCTTGTTTGTCATACATGCAAGACAAAAACACATTGTGCCCGCCCGCACCAGCTATTATATTTTTACTCTTGCCTAGACAACTCGTGTAAATATCGCATCTGGTGCTACCGCACATAACCTTCCCGAATCCAACAAATAAGACATGCACATATCTTTATGTATTATCATAACAAGAACAGGATAATACGCCTGTTTCAGACAAGTTTTATAAATGCTATTACTAATTGAAATAACTATATAACATAAGAAGTATGCATATTGATATTGCTCTAGAGAATATATTTGATTAACAACCATTTTTGTATGTCCATTTCTTTAATATATATGTTGTACACATCACTTGTATAGAGTAAGACGAACAAATATCCTATATCAGGTTAATGCATCAACATTAATATAGTGCCTGTTTCGGAGGGGTTTAAAAACAGCGCTCTTGATGAGCTGTTAAGTCTACTATTCCAGTTTTGCGTGAAATTATCAGACAATCTTTGCTCAAAATAGTGCAAAAATATTACCTTATCACCTACACCTTGAAAAAGCCACACATCATAAAAACCAAGTGCACATAAAAGATGCCTCAATAATGAACACCAACTTTTCTTGTTAGGATACCTTTCACAGTCATTTAATAAAGTAATATAGATTTTCTTGTTAAACTTATTATCTTTTGTCGGTAAAACTTAACCCAATATTAAACAATCTTTAAATATATCAAAGTTTGAAAATACGCCCAAGTTCACCATCAACATTATCATTTTGTGAAAATCTATTAACACATAGAAGTTGCTTTAAAACTACATATGAACTCTTTCAATTAAACAACCTTTTGCGAACCCCCACACTCCACTACCATAATTTTAGATAGGTGTAATCAGATTATCAAAAAGTTCAAGCCTATGTTTCACTGTAATATAAGTGAACTTATAGAGGAATTTATTCATCATAAAATAGCTTTTGAAGCCTGGCCAGCTGAGGTATTTAATACATCAGAAAAAAAAACTACAGTAGAGAAAACAAGTCTTTCATAATTGAAATTTATTTACAATTTCAATAGAGTTGCCACTGTAATGAAAATTTATGTTAACTGGTAAACGACCACCTTTTCTAAATATCATTTTTTTTGTTTTATCTGTGTTTACAACAAGTTTCCACCTTTCACAATATTCATACAAATATATCCAAATTAGTTTGCAACACAGTTGCTGAGTTAGCAAAAAGGATGATATCATTTGCATACAAAATCAAAAATACTTTTGAAGTGTCAATATTCATACTAATTACTCCTTTTACATAAAATTCTGATTCCAAGTCATTAAGAAACATTAAAAATAAAAAGGTGATAAGCACCCGTCTTGCCTTACTTCAAGAGTACATTGATAGATATTCCTAAATTTATTTAATTTAGAATATTTAATTCTAGATTCAACAGATAAATACAAAAATTTAACTGTATCAAAAATATGTCAACACTTAGCGTTCCATTTTTAACGTAACTTAGCAAAATGAATGAGATATTAAATTATGTAAGAATGCACATCCGTTATATGAACTGTTTGCCTTCAAAAGTGCAAACATCAAAATATTAACATGCAGTCAAATGTTTTAAATGTTTTTTTTTTATTTCAGAAAATATTTACAATAGTGTTAAACACATAAAAAATGTTAGACAGATTTTAAGCACTATGCACTTAATAATGATTTTGTGTTTGATATAATGTCGTCCATTATTTATACTTTAAAATGTTACTCTGTTCTCTGACACTCTTATTGGTGATCTTCCTGTGTGCTTACTGTTTTAAGTCCATCAATGATATCAAGTGTCTGAAAGAATTTCATCATATTCATACTCAGATACTGTTAAAAACGAAAAGAAAAGAAAAAAATATTTCAAAACATAAAACCAACTTAAATGTAGACGAAAGGTTAATAGAAACAGTTTATATATTAATGCTTAATTACTTTGGTGTTAACAATACGATGATCCGAACAAGTAATTCACAATTACCTTGAACTCTTCCAAGATCCTCATAGTCCGGTGACTTTAACACAGTGTCGCTGTTTGATGCTGACATATAAACCTTTCTTTATACTGACATTCTTAACTTTACCGAGTTAATGACTACATAACGAATTATAAAATATGGTTGAAATATAAGTTACGCTTTGAATACATGCTACTAATTGCCTTTTAATCAATAACAAAATCAACAACAACAACAAAAACAACTTACAATACCAGTACATTTATATAGTGTGTATAATTAAAAGACTTGCAAAACAGTTTAACGTTGATATAATGCAACGGCTAGATAAAAGATATTTGATGATGCCATAAGAATCTATTATCTACAAAATGCATGAATTTACATCTTCATTAAATATTCAAATGGAATAAGGGTCAAATGCCTAAATCGGCATATAAACAAATTAAACCAATAATGTTCTTGAAATATACAGTACTCAAAAACTGTTGTATTATATTCATGTTGCCAAGATAATATATTTGATAAAAGTAATTTTAAATGCTTGGAAGTACAAAGCTAATGTTGTGTTTAAATGTTGTATTCTGCTATAGCCGGTGCTAGGGGCTTGGACGGTAACTTGTACTTGCAGTGTGGCGCCTGTAAAAGGTTTTTCCGTACATTTAATGATGTTATATTTTCGTACCTTGAAGCTTCTTTTTTTGAAAACGTTATTCACTAGAACTGTGTAGGTGTGCCGTAAAACGAACCCAACAATGAAGCATTTTTCATAGTTTCATAGCAGTTTGAACTTTCAACAGGATGCGAATTACAATATAAGTTTAAATGTATTCAATCATAGAAATAAATGTCTATCAAGCTTAAAAAAAAACAGAACCGAAGTTTTACTACTTAGTTTAAGCATAACAAACTCATCACCAAATTACATATACAAATACCACATATAATGCATAAGTGACACATGACCTAAACATATATAACTGAAAAATAATGGTTTATGAAACATGATAATGTTTAATGAGAAAAGAAAGTACTTGAAAGGAATTTGAATACATATATGATATGTATTCTGAAGAATTTTGTCTATCTTTACCTAACATTTTCAAATTTAACTACAATACATTTTGTTTTATATTTGAGAAATTCGGTAATGCATTTCAATATAATCAACAAAAAAGTTTGGATGAAAAATAGTGATTGTGACAAGTGAAGGGAGATAACTTATGTAACTTTATATAACAAATACGTTAGCATTTACTTCTTTTGATAATTCGTGATAAATTATAATAATTGATTTCATTTCTGCATGAAATATAAAATAAGTAAGGAAGCTTAGTTAACGGATTTTCGACTGTTTTAATTAAAAAAAAGAATTTGCAACAACAACAACAAAAAAGAAAAAGAAAAGAAAAAAGATTACACCCTCCCATAATTTGACTTTAAAACATGCCCAAAATGTATTGGAGAAGTCTCCCTTTGATTAAAAGTCGTCTGCAATTGTTCAGATCTTCAGAAAAAAATAAAGAAAACAACACTGAGCAATATCTTAAAATACAAATATTATTTTTTATTTTCGAAATTAAGCTTTAATTGT
Organism: Ruditapes philippinarum; assembly: GCF_026571515.1. Classification (NCBI taxonomy): domain Eukaryota; kingdom Metazoa; phylum Mollusca; class Bivalvia; order Venerida; family Veneridae; genus Ruditapes; species Ruditapes philippinarum. Next base: position 121,278 of record NW_026861882.1, on the reverse strand, counting down.
CTTTATAGATATTTATATTAGATTTAAAGTTTATTTCAAAACGACCTGTTTTAATACCTTTGTAGATGTGATATCAAGGAATGGGTGAGGCTACAGAAGAGTGCAGACAGAAATTGATGAGCCCAGTTTCTTACATGGTAATGGTATGTTTTGGACAGGATGTGTGAGCAAGCAAGGCTATTTACAGTTTCGTGTCAGAGATCCTTGAGACGTAGGGGGCCGTAGACATAGGACTGAACAATTTATATTTTTGCTCTTATGGTTCATTACATGAACTTTAATAAACTTGCTAGTTAAATTTTCTCGGAGATTTTTTTTTCTATTTATTTATTTATTTTTTTGAAGCCCAACAGGTAACTTCGTTTATTGTCCCCGTCATGGGTAAAATAGGGTCGGGGATCCATCCGCTATTTCACCTTACAAGTTTACTAACAAACAATATATATATATATATATATATATATATATATATATATATATATATATATATATATATATATATATATATATATATATATATATATATATATATATATATATATACACATATGACAAGGACAAACATAATTATGTAAATTATAAATTATAAGACTTCATGGGCTATGAAATTATGACATGCTACATAATAATGCAACAAGTTTAGTAGATATAATATAGATAATCAAGTACACACAAGTATTGTTTCTTACTTATACAATGTATATGATAAAAATATATATATTAATATATTGATATAAAGTCACATTTATTGAAAAAAAAAAACAACAACAAAAAACAAAAAACAAATAGAAAAAAATCAACGTTGTTCGTATAGAGGCCTGTATGTATGTTTCTTATTTAGGTTGTCTGATTATATTTTAAAAATCTTTTATGTTGTTATAATTTCCTTATCGGTATTCTGATATAAAATATAAGGTTACTCATCATCAAGGGATAATTTCTGAATAAAATTTTGCAACAATTTATTAAAAGAAATCACATCTCCATTTAAAAAAGCTATATATTCTTGATTTTTTAATTTTCTTTTTAAGTATATTAAAAACATATTTATATTCAAGTAATTTTGACAATTTTCTCTAAATTTTGTTTTATAAACATAGTATTTTGCTAATAATGTTACAAAAATCAAAATAGAATGTTTTCCATTATACGAGAACAGTATGCCTTTCATGTCTGAAATATCACATTCGACAAAACACTTATCTCTAAGCCAGTCTTTCAATTCTAAAAGAAACGTATTGGTATACGGGAATTGATAGAATAAATGTTCAATCGTTTCTCTATCAATGTTACAATATGAACATAAATTTTTATCTCTAATATCTATTCGATGTAAAAATGTATTTGTCACAAGAATTTTTTGATAAATCTTATACTGAAAATCTTTCAATTTTATCTCTTTCACAGTATTTAAACTTGTACAATAATCTAAAAAAACTCCTTCTGTGATATAGGTCCTACAGAATTAACCCATTTGTTAGAAACAACTAGATTGTCAGCGTCAATAAGGATATCATAAAATAATCTGCAACTTTTTCGGAGATTTATTAATTCTCTAGTGAATAGCTTATTCAATATAAAAATTTATCGAATGAGTTATAAATGACATTCTATAAGTTTTGCACAAAACATCTGTAAATTATGTTCAGTGCTCATGATATATCTTATGATTATTGATGTGTCCAATGAATATAAATTTCAAGGTTTCGATATATTTTTGCACATTAATAAAGTGTAATCTAATTACATGGTACTTGTAAGTGTAAGGTACACTCACAGAATCACGTCATCATATCTTTCAGTGTTTACTAGATCTTAAAATTAAAAGCTGTGTCAAAACTCCGAATTAACCTGAAAGCAGTTTTATTTCGTCCGTGTATCTTTTTTAAAGATACTTCTTGTTTGTATTCTTCAGTGTACTGTTCTAACTTGTACATCTAGCAAGATGAAAACCTGAACCCTTCAATGAATTGTGTCTGTGGCAAGATAGTCAGCAAATTTTCTTACCAAATTTATTTTTTTAGGCAAGGTAGATAACACTGTTCTGTTGAATCCGTCACGCTTCTGTGTTGAGAAAGATATTTTTAGGCGCAGATCTAAAATAATGGCGCTGCTTCTCGCTTTGGTTTAACCATATTTCATTTAAAATATTTGTACATGTTTAAATAACAGCAACAACACAATAATTATATTTTAGCCGAAAACAGAAGCTTATAGAAACATCTAGCTTTAATATCCTTTACTAAAGTTACAGTACCTTGCTGTCTTGCATTGCTAGATAGTATATCTCCTTAAAACAATAATGGATTATTATTTGAAGCTCGAACCCTTCTAGCATGGCGACAGCCTGAATGATTTGGCCGCATGTATGACACTGTTGCTATACAATCGGAATGGCTAGACAACTTTCCTGGTTTGGCATATATGCACAAGTCTAGCAAAGCATATTTTGCACTGCGAGTTCAGCTATATAGTTATAACTGTTATGATTTTAATGGCAACACCATAAGCCTGCCAAGCAGCCTGTACAGGTTGAATGATGAAACCACTCTGATATCATTGAATGTATCTTAAAACGACAAATTCAGATGGTTCTGATGGGCGTCTTGATTTTCCGTGATATGTTGGATAACACGTTTCCTGTTCTCCTCCATATCTTCATTGTTGAGCTGTACTGTGTTTAGACTTGCAGTATTCACTAAATTCTGCATATAACTCCTGCTAAGGGCTGGTCTATTGATTGATGTTTAATAACAAGTTTACTTTCTCAATCACAACAGATGTTTTCTGGAGTTCCGAATCAATTAGCATGGCGATAACCCTCGCGTTACTTCCAGGCCACTTAGTAAATGTCTCCATCTTGCTTGTAATTAATTTGCAGGATGTACACGGGAATTGTTATCTAGAGCAAAGTCCAAGTTTTTGCTCAGAGAGTAATGTGATGTAAAACTTATCACATTTCTGATTCTTGAATAATATGTTTCATAATTGCAATTTGTTTGTTAAAATTAAGCGATATATTTTCTAGCAGTGTTTCAGAGCTATTGTTTATCTGCAGACATGTCTGTGACCAAAGAACTAGTTAATTAGTTCAATGTAACATTGACCCTTTTTTTTTCCTCTTGAAAATTCAAGTATTAGCGTGTCTCTTTCCCATATTGTTTATCAACATTTTACGAGAATAATGGTTTCATTTGTTAAGTACATGATTATACAAAACATTGTATTATACGAGTATTTAGATGAATGGCTATCCCATGATAATTAACTGTCATTCATTTTTTTCCAATACGTAAATTATGAATTGTGCTGCAAAATCCTGTTTCAATATTCTTAAAAGTAGAACTAACTGGTTGTTTTCTCTTATGAGGTTACTTTAAATTATTAAACATTTTATCCAACAAACTGAGGGTCTTACCTTATATTATTGAGAAATTGTACTAATCAGTGTATTTATAAGCCTGATTATTTGGTTGGTTGGTAACATTTTAATACTTTTAATCATTAGACAAGGATATTTGTACAAAACTCTCTAGGTCTCTTGACAGGGTGAATATACACATAGTTAAATAGTTAATGATTATAGTAACTGGTTCCTCAATCTTCTTTTATTTTATTTTTGAGCAAAGACGTTATATGTACAGTCACTTAATTTGAATGGTGTTTTATTTTTATCTTTACAATTATGCGAAATAATTTTATCCAAATTATGATTTTATAGTTTAAGAATATATTGCTGTCTATTTTTATGGTTTTAAGGAAGAGAAGATGACTAGGGTTTTCACTGTAGAGGAATAGTACCAGAAATTCTTTAAGTCTTTTAGAACAAGATTAGCAATAGTTTTCTATATTAAGTTGTAATATGCATATGAATAGGGAATGAGAAGAGAGGTAACTCTGTAAGTTATATTGGAAATTCTTGCAGAGTTGTCTCCCTTCCATTAGATGTGTTTACAGTTTTATGTAAATTGGCTAACTTGTTATCCAGTTGCTACACTGAGTAAATACATAGTTACTCAGTCTGGTTGACCTGGTGTGCACAAAAGAACATGTGGTTATGAGTGTGATACTGTTTGTGAGCATTTGACCTAGCAATTAATGGAAAAGGTCTGGCTAAATGTTCCGCTACGAATAACCGGAAAGGTCCAATAGAATGGCCGTACATAAATAACTTTTATTTTATAATTGAATTGTTTTATGTTGTAATGTATGGACGAGACTCAAATTAAGAATATATATTTTCAATTGTATACGGTCGAAAGTAGTTAAGTATATATTAAAGCAATGTGCTGTAACATTTCAAAAGGGGCTATAAATATAATGTAATTCTAAAACGCAGCGAGGGTAAAAAATATAATTATGTGCTAATAGAGGGTACTTAAATAACAAATATGATTATGAGATACATAAGTGTTATAAAAATAGACTGTAGATAATGATTAACGAAGGATGTATTTGTGCGTAAAGAAAAATCGCGCTCGTATGTTTTGCTGTTCAAAAACTTTTAATATCATGGAGTACGGATGTATTGCTTGACGAAAATTTAATGAGCCGAAATTTAAAATACATATAATATTATGTAAAATAATATTATAAATAACTTAATTTAAAAACAATGATATGAAAAGAAATTAAGACTTTACACTGACAACACTGCAAGATATTTCAAAATAACGTTAATTTCCCGAAATATTATTATATGTTTGATGAGAAAATAATGTTATGGTTTTTATGACAGTCGAGCAATGCTGTGTGAATTTATTGTACAGCTATTTCATAACTGTCAAATATTACAGACTATTGTATGTTTTAGTAGTAGTAGTAGTGATGCGCTGCTGCTGCTTTAACTGCTTCTGGTACTACTACTACTGCTACTACTACTGCTGCTATAACACTACTGCTACTAATACTACTGCTACAACTGCTACTACTGATACAACTACTACTGCTGCTACTGCTACTGCTACTACTACTTCTACTACTACTGCTGCTACCGCTACTACTACTTGTACTACTACTGCTGCTCCTTCTACTGCTACTGCTACTAATACTGCTACTGTTACTGCTACTACTTCTACTACTACTACTGCTCCTGCTACTACTACCGCTACTACTATTACTACTGCTACTACTACTACTGCTACTACTCCTGCTACTGCTACTGCTTCTACTACTACTACTACTGCTTCTACTGCTACTGCTACTACTACTACTACTACTACTACTACTACTGCTTCTACTGCTACTGCTACTACTACTACTACTACTACTACTACTGCTGCTACTACTACTACTACTACTACTACTACTTCTACTACTACTACTACTACTACTACTACTACTACTACTACTACTACTGCTACTGCTACTACTACTACTACTACTACTACTACTACTGCTGCTACTGCTACTGCTACTGCTACTACTGCTGCTACTACTACTGTTGCTACTGCTACTACTACTACTACTACTGCTGCAACTGCTACTGCTACTGCTACTATTACTACTTCTACTACTACTGCTGTTACTTATTCTACTTTTACTACAGCTGCAGCAGAAGATTTACATGTTAATTTAGATTAAGGAAGATATCACACACATGTATATCACGGACACTCCATAATTGAACATCGTGTATATCGGTATTTGAGAGACCGGTGTGTATACAATGTATAATTGAGAGACAATTGATCAGTGTAGTGTGTGTGTGTGTGCATAAGACGCTTCAAGTTGTTGAAATCCTGTCATGCTGTATATAAAATTAAGAGGAAAACAAAATTTCCTTGAAATTACATCATTAAACATAATGTAAGCAGCACGTCTCAAGATCCATTATTATCTACTTATCTTCATAACAATAAGGAAAATGTTTTATAAACTAAAATATTTTGAAGTGTTTAAAGGAAGTAATTTACATATTGCATACAATTCACATACATAACCAAAATAGGCAAAAATAGCCCCTACTGCATTAGTCACGATGTAGACATTAGGTGATATTATATTTTGTCAATATTTTGCGTTGTAATTTCAAATGTAGTGTGTCAAGTCGTTGTAATAGTTTATGCTAATAAGTGAAAGTATGGGTTTTGAATCTGGAGATAAAACCCATATCACTCAGAGTAGATCACTTATCACTGAAAACTTTGCCGATTTTTTTTGTACCCTACGTATTATTTTATGTTTCCGTAAAGGTCATAAAACTGTATTATGTATCTTATTCTTTAAAGCAAATTTCTTGATTCAATTACAATAACTGCGCTAAAATGATAAATTTTCACAACAATAATAACTATAAGCTGTAATTTCTTTTGTTTTGCGCAGTAGTACGCGTGACGTCATTTTCATTACAAGGGCCCATTTCCCTTGCCTTAATGAAAATACTTAAAATAATAATAATAATAATAATAATATTAATAATATTAATAATAATAATAAAATATCATGTATATATATTGAATGTAAAGGTTAGATATTTTTATTCATTAATCCGACTGACACTCATATTTATTATAGTAATTATAGATAAACTCGTAATGATAAAACAAAATGGAAAATGAGGATATCAACATTTACAACAATTAAAGTATAAATGGTCAATGTTCGACATAAATAAATTTTAAAGTTGTTTTCGAAAGATTGTAAAGTTGAACATTGTTTGATAGTAAAAGGTAATTTATTCCAAACGTCAATACTGGAATAAGAAAAGGAATCCTTTAAATAATTTGTATGAGGTCTACTTTGCAGAACAATATCTTTATGAACGATTGAGCGTAAATTATGTTATTCATTGTGAGAGAAACTAAAAACTTCACTCATATATAAGGTGCCAGATCTTTCTTAAAGATTTATACACCATAATTGCTGTGTGGTATTTCAATCTGAAATTGAATTTCAGCCATTTAATATTATTAAAAAGAGCTAACGTTGGTGAACGTATCGGTCTATCAAGTATAATTTTTGCAGCTCTTTTTTGAATTGAGTTTACTTTATAGATGTATGAGTATGTGTCCTTTCCCTATACCATACAACAATAATCAAGCACAGGAAGGATGTACGCGTTGTAATATATCTTTTTTATTTCGTCAGTAAGCTCAAAAATGATATGTTTGAAGAGGGCAATTATTTTTGTATTTAGTTCTTTGCAAACAGAGTCAATTTGATAATGCCAGTATAATGTATTATCTACATAAATGCCCAATCACTTTTGAACTGTAACATTTTCAAGAGTTGTATCATTTACTTTCAGTAGGAGAGGATTACATTTCTTCACCTTTTTTGAAGAACCAATTACCATGCATATGTTTTTATGGGATGCAAAGACATTTTGATGCACAAAAATTTAATACCTTGAGTGATTGTATTTCTTTTATATATTATTTCTTTGCATTTCGGTATTTTCATTGTATATTTAAACAATTATGTTTTTGTCAACACACTCCTTATGTATGTGATAATATTTGTAAGTTTTTTTGACTTGGTTGCCATTTTAACTTTGTTATATACAAATTTCTAACTTAATTGTAAATACATAAATAAATAAATAAATAAGCATAGATTTTGTCCTTTGTTATCTGATTAAAAACACCGATACATAGTTTGTTTTTATGTAAACTACTTAAAAATATGACTCAATGGAAAAGATAAATGTGATCGCTATAATATTCACGACCACTTAAGCTAATACTTGGTAACACTCGACAGTTCCTCTTTTGCGACACTTGTCGTAATTATGAAACTTGTTTTAAATACACTTGTTAGGATAGAAAGGTCATGAAATTAAGTAGAGTTTTCTTTATTTCATAAATATATCACTTGCACTCTCACCGCTGTAAGTTCGAATCCCACCGGAGACTTTGGAATTTTTCATGTTAGGAAGCTAATCGGCTAGCTTACGAAACCTTGGTGGTTTTACTAAAATGCGGGCCCTTGTCTAAACTTAAGATTCAAGATTCAACATTCAAATATTTTATTTGGTAACGTAATGATGTCGTTTCTTACCACAAAGACACATACAGAAGATGATACAATAAAACTTGTCAACATTACACAATTTTACAGACACTTATAGTAACAGAAATTATTATAAATATTGCCAAATACTCGTGAGAGACAAAAAGGAAGACAGAAAACAAGGAGGATGAACGAATATACCGAATTTTATATATTATTTGACTTACAAATCACTACAAAAATAGCTCAAATGTTACACGAAATTAATAAAATATAACAAGGTCAATTTGCATATTACTTTAATTCAAAACGGTAGATACTATAATAATCTTATTAAGACAACATACTTTCTATACCTTGACATATTTTAAAGGTTCCATATATAAGATTACATTATTCAATTTGCATGTTGCTGTTGGTACTCTTCATTACAATATTACAATGTTTACGAAGTTACCGGATCGAACTCACACATCTTACAATATTCTTTTAACATAGACTGAAGAAAGTTTAACATTCATACAAAATAAAACGAATGATTTCAAAAATATTTATCAAAGTTTAATATAATAATTTAGTTCAATATTTTTCTCAGATTATTTTTATAAACATGCAAAGTTTTTTTTATATATCACATAATGAGAGGGGTCGTGTTCATTAATTCATCAAAATTTATTATATCTGGATTTCTTTTTAAATAAATTTCAGAGATTTATTTTTTTCTATCCGTATTAAGATTTGGGCATTCTAATAGAAAATGCAATTCGTCGCCTATGTTTTGATTGAAGAGGGTGCATTTTCTGTGTTCTAAAGGTATCCTATGCCAATTTCCAGTTTGGACCGGTAGTTTATGATTTCTAGTTCTGAATTTGATCATATATTTAAAATATTTGGTAGGTGTTTCACTAAGGTATTTCTCAATTTCAAGTTTTCTTTATAGACATCTGTTTTATGGAACTGTTCTGCCTTCAAATGTGCGGACATCAAAATATCAACATGCAGTCAAATGTTTTAAATGCTTTTTAAGAAAGTATTTACAATAGTGTTTAACACATACAATATTAGACAGATATTCAGAACTATACAATAAAGAATGCCTTTGTGTTTGATATTATGTCGACTCGTCTATTGTTAATCATTTAAATTGTTACTCTGTTCTCTGTCTGACTCTTTTAAAACAGTTCATTGTTGTTGATGATCATTTACCTCCGCGTGTGCTTACTGTTATACGTCCATCAATGATATCGAGTGTCTTGACGAATTTCTCCATATTCATGCTCAGATACTTGTAAAAACGAAAAGAAAAGAAAAATATTTCAGAATTATGAAACCAACTAAAATGTAGACTAAAAGTTTATATAATATAAACAGTTTATATGTTGATACTAAATTACTAAGGTATTTACAATACGATGACCTGAACAATTAACTCACAATTACCTTGAACTATTCCAAGATCCTCATAGTCAGGTGACTTTAACACAGGATCGCTCTTTGTTGCTGAAAAATAAACCTCTCAATATACTGATATTCTTGTAATATATCAATGCAACTTTACAGTTATTGACTACATAAAGGATTAAAAATAAATGTGATTGAAATATACAAGGTACGCTTTGGATACATGCTGCTGATTATTTTAACAAAAACAACAAGACCAACAACAAAAACAACTTAAAATGCCCGTACATTTATCTTGCGTGCGATTAAAGGACTTGCACAACATTTTTACTTCAGAACAATCAGGTATGCGATGAAGCATGAATGTACATCTTCATTGAAATATTCAAAATGCCAAATACTAAATATTATCAAGGTAAACCCTTAAACATATTCAAGGTATGTTATGATACTATAGATACGAAAGAAATTGTTAGTAATTACATATACGATTATTTTAGATAAAATGCACAGAAAGATCTAAGAAGCCAATTGAAAGTCTAGAAAACAGCAACAAGAAATACCTTGTTCAATTCCATGCTTGCTTGCACTGCCGGGATGTGCTGAATTTCCACATTCCATTTCAATGCCTGAAAATATTTGAACAATTATGTTACTATTTTATCTAAATTATAACGACTGAAAATATTTGAATAATTATGATACTATTTATCTAAATTATTACGCTTTAAACTCAGTGGTAGGAACATATTATTCCCTGCGGTCTGGAGACCGCAGGGTATTGGTACGCGTTTAACTTTTGAGGCATGGATGAGCACGTGACCTGTTTTCGGTACATGGAGGAGCATGTGATCTGTTAACCGTATATGATTGGTTAATTGACCTTTTTGAAAATCTAGCTAAATACCGTTTGCCGGTACGATACGGATTTACCTGTACGGAATTAGTAAGACCAATATTTCTAATTTTCTATAATTATTTTACCGTTTAAGGTGGAAAAACTTGAATGATAAGATATACTATGCTCAAATTTGATTTTTATAAATATTAATAATTGCTAAACAGTCTCTTTGCATGCATAAAATTAACATGTTTTGAATTCATTTAAAGTAGATATGTTATTTTTTGAACTCTACACAGTATAGGTGGTCACAATATGGTTATATAGTGTCATTAAAAAAAGCTGGCAGTTTTTTTAAAGAAAAGGCCAACTTTACTTGACCCATAATAGGGAATGCAGCTTTCCACACATAGTTTATTCATTATTTTATTCAAATTAAACATATTCAGGAAGTATTTCAAGGATTTCAATACCTTTCTAAGAAAATAATATTTTACCCAAAGATGAGCATAGTATATCTTCAATATCTATCTCAAATTTTACAAACAATAAATTGTTTATACTGAAAATCTACAAAATTAAAATATTTGTAGTGGCATCAGCTATAATAAATGGAGATATTTTCTGCGTAAACTTGTGTGTTTTCTTTATTTATTTTTTGCTCGGAATTATTCATAAAATGGTAGGCCTATTTAATCATTTTCTTAAAAAGAAATAATTGTTTTATGTTCGACCTTCTCCGGTCTTCAACGGTCACCAGTTTCCAAAGACGTTCTTCAATAGTGATCGTTTATTCAACTATATCCCTGATACAAACGTTTATTTATCCCCCCAAATAATGTTGAAAATAGTTAAATGAAATATCTTTATATCATTAAAATGTTCACCGCAGGAAACCATTTTACTTGTGATTCAGATTGGAAGTCATTTAATTAAGAACTGACCGTGCAAATGGAGATGCGGACTCTAAAATAATTGACATTAGTGCAAGAACTTGTTTCGCAATCGATTTTAAATAGATATGATAAAAATTGATATGAAGAACATAAAATTCTTAATGAAAAAAAATCATCCATCAGTAAAAAATAAGAACTAGTATATATTTACCTGAGTTTTCATAAACAGGTCCTTTTGCCTTGTAAGTATCATTGACCCTGTTATAAAAATGAAATATTGGACTTATTTGTTTAAGATCATTTGACTTGTCATTTATAAATACAACATTTATTCAGTACTCAAAAACTGTTGTAAAAGATTTATGTTGACAAGAAAATGGATACAAGTGATTCTAAATACGCGGAAGTAAAAAGCTGATAAAAATATAATGATGTGTTGCCTTTTAACATCGTATTTTGAAAGAACCATAAACAGGCTTTTTAGGATGATCTCACTCCTACAAATGTATTTTAAATTTGATAGTACTCTTAAGTTAAAATTGTTCAAGTTAAATCTTTAATTGTTTAAGAGAAATGTAACTTAGCAAAAAAGTTAATCAAGAAATTCAGAGATAAAAAGTTGGGGAGGGGGTATTACTAAGAAAAAACAATAGAATTACATGTCCTTTAGAAATGCATTCCAATTTAAAAATGCAACAAGTTTGACAGTTTTTCAAAAAGTGACCTTAGAAAAAAAAACAGTAAAAAGTACATAACTTTGGAAATATCAATTTTGGGATTATCTGCCCTGTCACATGTAAAACAAGTCTGAAGTTTTAAAGTGTCTGCGAAAATAGTGCTTCGCAAAAAAGGTTAATCAGGGATAAAATCAGGGCTAAAAAGTTGAAAAAGAGACATAACTTTGCAAAAAGAATAGAAATGACTTTTGAAATTGTGTTCATTCATCATGTTCATGACAAAAAAATGTATACCAAGTTCGAACTAGTTACTAGGTTTAACAGTTTCCGACGGCGAAATTAACGAGAGGGTCATGACAATAGTTACACTTCTTTCTTCATTTTTTTGAAAAGTTGAACTCAAAAGGCGGAAAGTTTTTAGAATTTTGACATAATTCATATATTGTACAGTATTTTTGCAACTTTCATGTTCTTTAAGTTCTATCTTGGACTTTAATTCAGTTGAATGTATTAACAATCTTTACCTTTTCCGATATTTCCGGAGAATCAACGTAACCACAAATATGATGTTAACAACTACTGACACAGCAAAAAATGTTCCAAATGAAATAGCAGCTGTATTTACTGACTGCTCTGAGGAACTTGAGTCTAAAAAAAACAGCGATAAACAACACAATTATCTTACCTTAGAAATAAAAGAGTGCTACATGGGTATACTTTAAGACATATTAAAAAAGTAAGTACATAAGTATATCACTATAAATTCATCAATACATAAAATTTAATCAAATGTCTTGCTTTTAATTGGCTTTCACATATTGTATTTTTATTCTGTACATAAACACGGGTATAATTGTTGTCGCAGGCACTTAAATTATTTTTATCATTAAAATCATAATCGTTAACATTATTTTTATCATCATTTGCAGCGGAAACAGCAACATCATCATCATTCCAAATATACAGAGGAGACATAATATGACATTACCACATAGCATAGCTAAAAATGAAAAGCATATATATCACGAATGGTGAAAAAAACGAGCTGTTTTGAATAAATCTTGCCTGATGTCAGAGGGCAAATGTGGTCATTCTTTACTTTCATTTTGCATCCTTTTGTACATTTGCCGTTGTCTTGCTCACAAAGTGTATCGCTGCAATAAACAGAACATTTCTCAGAACACTGTAAACCATGGAAACCATCTACGCATCCATATAGACACTTTCCATTACTTTGCTGACATATACTTCCATTCGCTGTTGTCTGAGTCTTGCATGTAGAGGCACATGCACAATTGCAACTTTCACCATAAAAGTTACTTTTACAACCGTCACAAAGACCTGATTCGATATGACAGGATTTTAGACAGTTCCGTGGACATTGTTTGTCACATTGGTCATTGAAGTATCCATACTTGCATTGTTTACACCTAGTATCTGACAAACATGTGATACATTTGTTATTATTTATACAACATCTGTCGCCAGAATAATTGTTTAAACAGCCATCAGAGCACGTTCCTGTATCTCTGTCACATACACCGTTCAAACAATTAGACGGACATCTCTCAGAGCAAAGTGAACCATAGAAACCAGGACGACATCTATCACATTTCTCTCCATCAAAGTTGACACGACAGCTTATACATTTACCGGAGTCTTTTAAGCAGCCTTTCTCGTCACAGTTATTTGGACAGTCGCGTTGGCATGTATCACCATATTTGCCAGGAATGCACTGATAGCATTGTTCTTCTATAAAGTTATCAAAACATCCATATGAGCATTCACCATTGCTTTTCTCACATTGCTGATTTTTACAGCCGACAGAACAAGATATGTTACAGTATTGTCCATACCAGCCTATTAAACAGACGTCACATTTATCACCAACGATCGTGTCTATAGCGCATCCGTCTGTACAATATCCGTAATCTTTTTCACATACGTTACCTTTACACCCTGCAGGACATTGTTGATCGCAAAAATGTCCATATTTCCCGTTTTTGCATTTATCACATCTTACTCCAGCAAAATTAGGAGAACAATCACAGTTACCAGTTAGTATATTGCAAGTGTTTGACATACAACCACCTGAACAACTGTTGTCGCATGTCGTTCCATAAAGACCACTTTTACAAAGCGAGCAACTGTTATAGGACGAACAGCGTGCACAGTTATCTCGACATTTGTATGTACAGTCGTTCAACAAAGGAGGGTTATTGTTGTCGTTCTGGTAACCTTTATAAAACCCATCCTTACATGGTCCACAATTATATTCGATGTACACGTGACACATTTACCTGGACATAAACTATTACATTTCATTACTGGTATCGTAATATCCGTCCCTGCATGATGCACATTGACCATTATCGCAATTGCAATTTTCAGGACAGTTACGAATACTGCAATCATTTTGACCAACGGCGTTGTCATATCCCTCCTTGCATGATATACACGTGGTTCCTGATGTGCATGCTCGACATCCGGGTAAACATTGTGATGTGCAGTCTCTAGCTGAGCCGGGGTAATATCCATCATAACATTTATTACACGTATCTATATTATCACGGCATTGTGTACAATTGTGTGTACATTTCTCCTCACAGCGAGCACCTCTATAACCATCAATACAGCCTCGAGTACATTCGTTATTAAACCATGGTCCTGGTCCACATTGTCTATCTATGCAGCATGCACAATCTACAATACATTGTTTATCTACCCCTATAATGGAAAAAAAGAATATTTCAGTAATTCTACCAACACTTTTTTGTGCTTCATGTATGTTTATTTCTTTTAACGTGAATTATGATTTCAATTAACAAAGATAAATATCACATAAATATCTGTAGTACCAATGTAAATTTAGTTACCTCCTTCTACCTGGTTGTTGCTATTATTTAACCATATACACAATACAAGCAATATCTGAAATATATAATGTAATTTCACTTATAATACATGTGCAATACTTATTTTCTTTGCTTGGTTAAACCATACATATTCATAATTAATTATAAAAGTATTATTTGAATTGAAACTAGTGTGCTTTTGTCACAATCTTTTAAACATTTACCAAAATTCAATATGTCTGTAAATGCTTTTACATAGAAGATTAGAAACTACCTATATTGACTTTTGATTTGACAACTCTTTCATACAGACTATTCAATAATACAATAGGGTAGATAGCTTCAATTTTTTCTCTAAACAATCTTTTCTTTCAGTTTGAATTTTATGTAAAGTATTAAATTATTTAGTTTCTTGTAGCTTATTTGAACTGATCTACAGGTCGCTTCATAGAACTAACCAGTAATGATGGAGGATGTGAAAACATAATTATGATCCAAGTGGAGTTTGTACCTACGACCCCTGGGTTGAGGGGCAATCACATTAACCACTGATCATCCATCGCACGCTTCTGTCTAGATGTCTTTAACCTTAGTTTTTATCATTTTATTATCGAACTGTTTATTTGTAATAAAGGCTTATAAACTATTGAAAGATTAGTTCATTGAACATATAATCTTGTTATGAAACATGTGTCTAGGGATACTCATTTACATAATTAATAATTTGTTGAAATTTCTAGAATTTTGATATTAGTATATCGTTTTTACAAATGAACAAAAAACTTTAAGTAAAACATAATTAAAAATTGTACATCGTCAATTTGAATCAATGAAATAAAAGCAACAATTCTGATCAAGGATAATATGTAAGATAAAATATTGAATAAATAAAGGCATATTAATAAAATAACTAACAGAGTATTGATTTTATGAGCTCTAAATTTGAAGGGATAACATGTAGGTACGTCAAATATTAACCAAAGGATAGACGATGTTAATTAATGTACATTTCCAAAGGAATTTCCTAGGGAAATTTGATCCTGTGACATTGTAAATTAAATGACAGCATGACGCAAAAAAGAAGAAAGTACATGCCTACCGGATCATTAAATGCATAAATGTTTATTTTAACTACATAAAATGTAAAATCATTTTGTTCTGACTTAAGCTGACTTGTTTAAGACCTCTTTTCTAAAAATATCATCCTCTATGCATTTGTAGGTTTATACACATCTGCGGATAATTCTAAATTCAAAATTATACCATTACACGTTTAAATGTTGAATACTGCTTAAGCCGGTGCTTGCGGGCATGGACTGTATATTGCTCTTTCAAGTACTGTTCATGAACAGGCTCAATCAAACCGAGCCTGCAACATTATTTTGCCGTTTTGAACTTTCTTTAAGGATTCTATTTCTCTCTAATTTATTCGTAAAACAGCCTTTCACTTCTTCTTCCATTTAAGACAGTATCATACTTCCAGACCTTCCTTGATAAACGTCATCAATACTTTCATTTGAAATTCTTTCTCTAAGCAAAATCTTTGAACATTTTCCCATGGCATGAAAACTCTCCAAAAAAATCTTTTCATAATAAATCAGCAAATAATGTTACATATTTCACTATTTGCATTGCTAAAATCTGTAACGACATCTAGTTAAAAGTGAAGAGAACTTAAATACGTTTACAGTTCAATTCACAATTCAGGGTATTGTATTGTTCAAATGGCGGGGCAGTAAGAATTTCTTAGCAACATATCGGCTATTTCCGTCAGTCTTCGGATAAGCTCTAATTAATAATAATCAGCTAGGTGTGTCGAGGTTTAATGGGGTCATACTAAATACTGCATAGTCCGACATAGACCGACAAAGAGCAATAAATACTGCAAAGTGGCTGGTTCTATTAATGTGGATGTTCGTGCCTATAATAACGCAGAGAGGGGCAACTGAGGTCCACCAGCTAAGCTGGAAAGTCGCAATGTGACCTTACTGTGTTGGTGTGACGTAAAATTCAAGAAACATCTATTTGTATCAGACTGCTAATACGAGATTTATACACGGCAGAGTAGGGCCGGAAGTTGATAATCTGCCCACAAAAAGAATAATGACCCCGAGGGCTTCAGCCCGAGGGTATTATTCATTTCACGGTCGATTATCACTTTCTGTATTAATGTCTTTAATACACTTGGAAGATATAATAGTAACATTTTTCTGAAATAAAAACTACTTTGAAATTTCTTTCGTTGAAATTCCTGTCTGCATTTCTACTGTACAGTACAGAACAGTAACTTTTACAGAGTTGTTTACTTTTGTATGTTCAAAGTACACGACTGTAGAATCTAGAAGCAAGTTTTTTTTCAGTTTTTTTTCGGAATGAATTTGTCGTATTTTTTTAAATTTCAAAAGTAATAAAACTGTGTGTGTACGAAATACGCTTCAGCTATCATAATAAAATCAAGCGATTCATGCTTAAAACCTACTTTCACTTTTACACTTAACTGACGTAAAATGTGACATTGTTTCAGTTTGTGCACGTGCACGTGTTCAGTGGGTTGATAACTAGTTCTCGGCCCCGGGCCGCAAACTCATAATAGTTCACGTGACACTCATAATCAGTTGAAATCACAGGCGATTTTGTTACTATATACAGTGTCAAGTGTACTAATATTGTATACCGGTATATTGCTGTAAGTACTAGCATTCTGCAATCTGAATGACAACTTGATTATTTTTACAGAAGTCACATATATGATCTTTAAAGGCACATTCAATATGTTCGCTGAGTTCAAATCAGTCGTACTGTATAAAATCTATATAGGAATTCCTGATGGGGTAAATTACTACTTGATGTCTCACAAATAAGACTTAGTTGCGTTAATATATCGAGGGGTGAAAGCGAAAAGGTTCTAACTCACTGTTTTTTACAAAATTCACTTTTTTTATATATTTGTAACATAAAAACCCATATACATCTTATGTCAAAATATATAAGATTTAGTTTACTTATAAAAGGGTGAAATGAAAAATTGTCGAAAGGTTCTAAGTGATATTAACCTTTTTTTAAAAAGCGAAAAGGTTCTAACTGCAAATGGCAGTTAGAACCTTTTCGCATTCATTGAGTATAAAATGTACAAGATTAAATAAAAACAACTCAAACTGCATTAAAATAAGTGAAATCAAAGCAATTTGAAAGCTAAACCTTTTATTGTATATTATTAAATAATATCACATAAGAAATTCATTAGTTTCAGAGTAGATTTTGGAAGAAAACTTAAGTACTTAAAACTGTTTCGCAGTTAACTCCACTCATGAAATTATCGATTTTTTAAAAGGGAAACAGTTCTAAGTGTACATGGCCAGTAATGATCATGCACTATCTTAAAGGGTTTTAAGTGCCTGTGAAAAATTGTGTGATGATATTAAAGGTAGGGCTATAGATGACGGTAAGAAATCTGATAATGTTACTGAAAGTGGTGCTTAAGCTGGTTGTAATTAATCCAGGGACATAATTGAAGAAAATTTAAGCTTTAAGCTGTGGTCTCACACCCTGGCAGAGCCCTGGTAGACGTCCGAGGATGATCCAGGAACAACCGGGATACATTCATAACTTTGCCTGCAACGTCCGGGATGATCCGGAACATTCGGCATTCGACCCCGGATGGAATGAAATATTTAATATCACCGGGGTGATCAGGGAAGGTGGGAAGGTGAATGAAAGTGGAGCTATGTGTGCCTCTGAGATATTAGGTAACGTGAATGAAAGTGGAGCTATGTATGCCTCTGAGATATTAAGTAACGCGAATGAAAGTGGAGCTATGTGTGCCTCTGAAATATTAAGTAACGTGAATGAAAGTGGAGCTATGTATGCCTCTGAGATATTAAGTAACTTGAATGAAAGTTGAGCTATGTGTGCATCTGAGATATTAAGTAACGTGAATGAAAGTGGAGCTATGTGTGCCTCTGAGATATTAAGTAACGCGAATGAAAGTGGAGCTATGTGTGCCTCTGAGATATTAAATAAGGTGAATGTGAGTGGAGCTATGTGTGCCTCTGAGATATTAAGTAACGTGAATAAAAGTGGAGCTATGTGTGCCTCTGAGATATTAAATAAGGTGAATGAAAGTGGAGCTATGTGTGCCTCTGAGATATTAAGTAACGTGAATAAAAGTGGAGCTGTGTGTACCTCTGAAATATTAAGTAACGTGAATAAAAGTGGAGCTATTTGTGCCTCTGAGATATTAAGTAACGTGAATGAAAGTGGAGCTATGTGTGCCTCTGAGATATTAAGTAACGTGAATGAAAGTGGAGCTATGTGTGCCTCTGAGATATTAAAAAATGTTAATGTAGGTGGAGCTATGTGTGCCTCTGAGATATTAAGTAGCGTGAATGAAAGTGGAGCTATGTGTGCCTCTGGGATATTAAGTAACGTGAATGAAAGTGGAGCTATGTGTGCCTCTGAGATGTTAAGCAACGTGAATGAAAGTGTAGCTATGTGTGCTCTGAGATATTAAGTAACGTGAATGAAAGTGGAGCTATGTGTGCCTCTGAGATATTAAGTAAGGTGAATGAAAATGGAGCTATGTGTGCCTCTGAAATATTAAGTAACGTGAATGAAAGTGGAGCTATGTGTGCCTCTGAGATATTAAATAACATGAATGAAAGTAGAGCTATGTGTGCCTCTGAAATATTAAGTAACGTGAATGAAAGTGGAGCTATGTGTGCCTCTGAAATATTAAGTAACGTGAATGAAAGTGGAGCTATGTGTGCCTTCTGAGATATTAAAAAATGTTAATGAAGGTGGAGCTATGGGTGACTTTGATGTATAAACAATGTAAAAGAAAGTATAGTTATGGGTCACACTTATGCTAATGAATGTGGCCTTTGGGGCTTGGCCTTGAGACATATCATCTCTTCTTTGTATTGTTGCTACATGGAGGTGTCTCAAGTGTGTTACCCATATAATAAAAAAAACATGTGCAAGTAATATGTCATGCAGAATTTGTAAAATATATTTTCAGTTCAAATATATTCTGGGACTGTTTGTGAAACTGTTTATTGCAAAGATATTATTGCACTTTGAATGAAGTTTCAGACAAGTCCAACAAGTTTTTCAGAGAATATTGTTCACTATTATATGATTTAGAAATAGCTGTAATCTCATTGGTTCAAACAGTGGTAATCAAAATCATATTCACTGGCTGAATCGGATTTTCCCTATCTAAATTAGAATCAGACTCATATCCTAAATAAACCTCAACATGGGTATGCCAGATACGTTGCGTCATTTGAGCGCATTTTATTTATGAACAGCATTAAAGTGTCATTTTGGCGCATTTTAGAATGAAACTATGGGCTAAGGATGACCTCATTAAGCCGCTTATAATATTTAAATTGTTTAAAAATAAATGCATAATTTATTGTTAGAAAATAGTTGTGGATGAAATGACATTAATTTCCATGAATAAATATCTTATTGAAGGTAACCATTTTAAATATGAAAGAATATGAATGTAACTGTTTTATTTTGAATATTAAAGAATATGACAGAAAATGCAAGAAAACAAGAGCTGTCACAGGAGACAGCGAAGCTCGACCCATCAAATACTGGATGCAGTAAGGAAGACGAAACTATGAAAGAAAACTCAATTATGATATAAATATATTTTTGTATCAGTATCAAGAAAGCAGTCAAATGTTCTATATTTTACACAACATAATGATCTTGTCAATAAACTTAATGTTACTTTAATGGAAAGACAGCAATTTGAAATCTGAAGTCAATTCTTTCAAAAACAAAAATGATAAAAGCAAAAAGAATTTAAAGTAAATTATAAGTTCAAAGTGGAAACAACTCTTGAAATAAGAAGCTAGAGTTATGAACCTTGTCATGCATGATGTGACTAATGACAAAGAACAATAATTTATCTTAAGTCTAGAGTAGACACCATTTATAACAACAAAGATAATACTACAAAAATCAATTTACAAATGAATTTCAAAAATTAAATGGGGATAATTCTGGGAATACAGGAGCTTGCATTTTATAACTCTTATCCATATGAGAAGAAGTTATAGTAAAAAAAACATTTGTTAACATAAATTCAAAGCTCAAGGGGGAATAATACTTGAAGTAGTAACGCCAGAGTTATGTACCATGTCACACAACTTGTAATGATCAAGAAATAATATCGATCTTAGCGGTGTTTATTGGCTATTTAACACCGGTTTGGAGTTTTGATGCATAGGAATTGACCACGAAGGCCGAAGAACATATATTTGAAGTTTGAAGTTGATACCTTAAGTATTTTACTGCACCAAAACTTTAAAACTGAAATCTGGACGCGGATGCCAGTGCAAGGACAGCTCTCCATATACTTTGTATAGTTCAGCTAAAAATGATTATCAAATTAATTGGCATTTGTTTTTTGTTTTTCAGGTGTAATTAATGCCCATCATGTTCTTTCAAAGTTGTGTACACTATCAATTATGACCTTTATTTATGTTTCTAATTTAAACACAGCCAAACTTAAAATTTCATGAACTTGAAAGTGGAGTAAGAGAATATCTCACACCTAAAATATGAAATCAATATAAAAAGTAAATGCTAAACAGTCCTATCTGGCAATTTATACTCCATCTCTTACTGAATAATTAGAAATGCCAAAATGTTGCTCTATCTTAAATTAAATAAGAAAAAAGACATGCTTTTGTCTATCAAAATGTCACTTGGAACCTTTTCGCTTTTAACATAAAAATCAAAATATGAGAAATTTTAAGTGCGAAACAGTTCTAAGTTATATTTGATTAAATATCTTGTTTGCCAAGTCTTTCGTAGAATTTTTATTATCATTGACATGTTTCTTTAACTTTTTTATGTGTAAAATCAAAGTGTTGTGGAATTTTGCTCTTTTACAAACATTTGAGACAGTTTTTTGCTTATCCTGTAAAATTTTGGAAAATGCACTTAGAACCTTTTCACTTTCACCCCTCGATATGTTTGTCAAAAAATTATGTGATTTAATATTTTTAAACAAAGTTGAACTTCATCAAGGTACATATGTATTCTATTCATCAATGCCGCAAGTATTTGATAACTTCAAATGAAGCCAAAGATATATTTAGTAGTCATCATGTATTGTGATTTCAATCACAGACACTGGGCTTGTAGGCCTTAGCCTTTTCCGCCCCTGAATATTAAACAATTTGTGTATAAGAGCTAGTGTTAAATGCTTAACTGTTTGCACATATTAGTTTAACACCTTCTTGTGTCTAACACGGTTACATGTTTGAACAGAATTTCATATCGTTTATATCAGTCAATATTTAACACACGCTTCATTTTTTTTCTGAAATACCAAGCTTCGAAATGTAAACATGGATTTCAAGCATTTATGTTATTGCATGCCATTCTTTTCTGGTGTTAATCAGTAGAGGTACATATTCTTTTAATAAATAAAAACATGCATATGTTAGTACTATCCAATCTACCTTTCTTTCAAACAACATTTTCCACAACGTGTCGTTTTGGAAATCATAACGAATTAGCTAGCTCACAGGAAAACACAAAACTTGGTAGTAACCAGTGCCGAATGAAAACATACGGCATCAACATCTCTCACACGTGCCAATGATCTATATTGTCGAGAGCGGATTCAAGGTAATCAAAATAAAATATATTCCGATTTTTATTTACAGGAAGTGCTTAAATATCCTTTATATGTAACTATGCTGAGCGCTAAGCAACTGCGATATTTACGTGATTATTAGATTGCCTGGATGAAATTCATGTGATGAGAAAAAGATGCGCTTGTTTTATTTTGTATAGAATTTTGGCCGGAACTCGGCATGAAATGAATGCCGTATCCTTACACATTACAGGAAAGAGTACGTTGTTATATTTATGAAATTATGATACTTTAGGGAGTTTTTGTTAACGTTGTCAATATAGCGGAAAACAATTTTATGTTTAAGACCGGTAGTAGTATGCTACATTATTCTGACATAAATTTAACAGGGGTGTGTACAAGAGCGGAACAAGTAGGGAAGTCTCTCACATAACTCCAAGTGTCTATGATTTAAATGATATTTTATAATTAATGATATTAACATTGAGTAAATTGCATGCTGTTGAACTTAAATCTTCTAGTTCATACAACAAGATGCTTCAATATTTTTTTTACATTTTTAATTGGTCAGAACGAAAATACAAGCGTTTTTCATGTAAGATTTATTTGTTATTTTACTCAATCAAAGATTTCGACAGCAGTAAAAATAATTAATTATATATTTGTTATATACATTTATTTTAAAGAACCTGAATATTGAATCTTGAAAAATATTTGAAGAATACTATTCCGCTGATTATGAAAACATTATTATAAAAAATAAACTTATATTTCATATCATTATCTTAAAGTGACATTATGCCCATCCAAATGTATAAATAAGTGTACATGTGGAAGTCAAAATAAGTTTTCATTTTGCCATTATTCCTTTCGGTATAAACAATTATTTCACATTTACAAGGGATCCAAACAATTTTGTTGGTAAGTATCTATTAGAATTTACCAGTAACGTTCAGTTCATTAAACGTGGGGCCAGTCTTTTTATATTTTAGGCAGATTTTAATTTTATCCAAAACATTTTCCAATATGAACTGTTTGTCAATCAACATTTTAAAAGTCAATATTTTGAAATATATAATCAGTTAAGTTCAACTTGAAAATAAGAGCATAATGTTAACTATTATTAAATATTGTCAAATTCCAGTAAATGGATAAGTAGCACTAAGAAGGAAGACAACAAGTAAATACGGAAGCATACAGGGGACATTCGATTTTTGTCCTATCTCGTGGCGTTAGATATGACTCAGAAAAAAACAAAATATTCAATATTCAAAGTGAGCATCAATAAGTTGTAAATCATTCTTACATTCCAAGTTTATCTTAAAAATATGGATCATATAATGTCTAACTTGATTTGTTACTAAGTAAATATTGCAGTACAGATCCTTAGTACAAAGTTTCAGAGCCATTATGTTTGACCGTGGTTGATATAATGTCTAACTTGATTTGTTACTAAGTAAATATTGCAGTACAGATCCTTAGTACAAAGTTTCAGAGCCATTATGTTTGACCGTGGTTGAATAATTCAAAATAACTGAACCATTCATGAGTATGTTAATCAGAAAATGGCAACGTTTATAATTATATTATTTGTAAATTAAAACACATTTAAAAAAATCTATGTTAAGAGAAAACTCTTCAATATTTTTTTTGGAATTATAGTGTAAACATACTATGTTATTTTATGCACTTCATAAGTCTTTATTAATTTAAATGAATTTGATTTGTGAAAATTCTGATCAATATAAAATATAAGAGTGATATAACATAAACAGAAGCTCGGATATACAGTAGTTGCCTTAATCAACAGGCAAATCTGGTTTTACACACCTGTAAGATCGTTGACATTTATCATGGTGAAGGTTCGAGTCCATTACAAGACCAACATTTTACATCTCAACAACATATCACCTCCCTTGGATCAGATTTTCATTTACGTTAAAGTTGCACTTATTATTGACATAATGATAACAGAACTATTCTAAAGGGTTTAAATTATATATTTAATTGGTAGGATAGCTAATAAGAAATTGATAAATAAAAGATTTGATTTGTGATATAGATGGAATAGACTTTAAACTAATTAAAATATTTGAGATTTTGTGTAGGAAATAATACTAACTTGTCACAGTACAGTCTCTACAAATACATTAAATTGAATTGTAATGATTTATGTACCGTATGAAAATATGTCATTTACGGCAGAAAAAAAGTATGTCGAATGCAAACGAATCATTTAAAAGGATATATGAAAAGTTAAATTTTTCAATGTACCTACGTACCAAATTTGAACTCCACTTCATTGTTCCAAAATAAAGATATAGGTATTATTTATCCCAAAAATTGCTAACGGAACATTCAATATAACCTCAATCGTTGAAAAAACAACAACTTATTTTCCCAAGTAGGAAGTTTAAAAATCCGTTCAAGTGTGCGTGTTATATATAAAATAAGAGGTACAAATCATGTCTTATTATCATATCTTAACGATTGAACGATTATATCTAGTATTATGTTACACTGACTAAAATACTTGATGAACTAACATTTATTGAAATGCATCTTACTTAAAGTCTATAAAATCTAGTTTTAATTTTGTAAAAAATATATAAATACTTATATGTGTTTTCTCATCAACAACGAATGGCACATGCAAGAAATAGTTAACACTCTATATATCATAGCACCAAAATATTTTGTTATTTGTTATTTTATCAAAAAATATTCAGATGATATGGCTTGACACGCTTTAAACCTAGAGTATACTGTAATGTCATGAAAGTTTTATAATGTCACTGGCGCGCAATGCAAAAAAGTATGGATATACGGAAGTGTACGGAATTCCGTATACATGTATGATTAATATGGGGGTAATGCGGAAATGTTCGGGATCGTTTATGAATCCGTATTTGACTTATATACGGGAACTTGTTAGTACTGTGTCAATACTGAGATTTATAATCAGTCCGTATATTAATAAAAACGAAATTCAATATTCTTGCAATTGCTGATTTTGTTAAGATTAAGATTAATTCCTGAATAATCCATTTCCTATAAGAGGAAATAAATAATATCATCTATCAATTCTTGTTATCATGTTGTATTTCCTGGATTTATTTACGTGTAAATTGCATACTTATAATATATGGTCCGTGTAAAACATAGATCTTTTACAGCGTCAGTCGCATGCACAGAACAAAATGACAATATGCATTCAAATATCTCTTTATTTATATAAAGATATGCAACGCAATACGGTATTCTAGCTTAGGTAATTTTGGTTCGCTTTTTGCCTATTCATTTCTACTGATTTCTAGTAATTCGAATGTAATAGAGTTGGAAGGGTTTTAAAGTAATGATTTATATCGTCAATTCAGACATCGCAAAGCTAAAAGAAATAGCGATGATATTGTTGTTTATCTCAGGAATTATGTAAATCATTTAAATAGTAAAAATATACATAACACGACTATTTGGTTTACGTTTCATAATTATTTCTTTAATAATACTTTTGACATTTTTTAAGCTGCATTTTATTTATGGGAGAATACTCACCAATTGCAAATTTGATAGACATATATTTATTCAACTGTTTGCAAAATGATAATTTTAGAACATTTTAAGTCAAAAGGCACGGTAATAATCTTAGGTGATTGTAATGCAAAGGCATCGTGAAAACATGACTACATATTATAATCAATTTGTGCCAGACATCGACTCCGATGATTTTTATGTTGATAACACTTGCCAAGATTTTCAATAGATAAGGGGAGTAACTGATATGGTAATAGAATAAAAGACATGAGCAAAGTTACTTCCCTTAAAATGGCAAACGGTCGCTTTGGAAAGATGTTTTTACATTTTTATGATTACAATGGTGATAGCTTGATAGAATATTAATTATTGTGTGAAAAAGATTTTGAAATGAAAAACAATTTTCATGTCTGTAATTTTAAATAATGTAGCGACAATGATGCTTTAAACATTGACATTTTGTGAGACCCAGTAAACGCAAATAGATCCAAAATATTTAATTATGAGTAAATCAATTATAGCGACATTGATACAGAATTATATCTTTCTGTAATAATAGCAAAATTGCCTGTTTTAAATGATATATTAATAAAATGTGATGAAAATAATGTAAACTATGGTGGCTGATTAATGCCATTCATGTTTTCGTTCCGCGATCCTGCCAAGCGAAAACTTGAAAATTAAAAAGTTTAAAAATCGGGGGCGTGAAGCGAAACCATGTGTATTAGCTGAGCGCGTGCAAAAAGTGGATATTTAATTGTAATACAGAGGGGAGGGAACGCGAACTTTTTATTATCATTAGACGCTAATAAGCATGCTGACTTTCGCGCCTCCGCCAAATCATTTTTAAAAAGCTTTTCCCTCCGCGCCCTCACTATGAAGCGGGCTTACGCTCCGCACCTCCGTCGTTTTATTTCTTAAATCTCGCCCTGGCATAGCGACATTTTACTTATTTGATTTCGCCCCGGGTCTCCGCCAAATATTATTGATTTTGCTGCTCGCCACGCCATTTTATTTATCAAATCTCCCTCCGAGCCCCCACTAGGCGACGTTTTATCTTTTATTTATCGCCATGTTTCCCCGCGTATAAGCGTGTTTTCGCCCCGCGATCCCGGCAAGCAAGCGAAACGTAAAAAAATAACCTAATTTGAACGGCAATGCGCGGAGTGAAAACACGCTCCGCGCTGCCATTTTATTTTTTTATTTCGACTTTTTGCTGGGCGAGGTCGCGGGTCGATAACACGCTTAATAGTGGAGGCGCGGGCGAAGTTTTAAAAACTCGTCACGCACCCCGCTCATGAGCGTGGTTTTCGCTCCGCGCCCCGCTGTTTTATTTGTGAAATCTCCCTACGGGCCACAAAGGGTCGAATATTTATTAATTAAACTTTGCACCGACCCGCCATTTAAACTTGTTAATTCTCGACGTTTCGCTTGGCGTGGACGCGGGCGAGAATACCAATGGCACAAATCGGACACAATAGGTAACGTTAAAAGTACTTTATTCAGTAAAAATCTAAAACATGTAAGCCTATAGGAACAATATCCAAATGAAGTATTTATACGTTGTTATATAAATAACACATAGGTTTGTGAGCAACGGAAAAACAATTTAAATCAATATGAAATCAATAATATGAAAATAAATTAAGAATTAACATTAACAACACTTCAATATATTTCAAAATGACGTTTGTTATTTCCTTCCCACAAAACCTTTTTTTCAAAATTATTATATCATGTTTTATGAGAAAATTATGTTAAGGTTCTTATGACATTCGAACATAGGGTATGAATATATTGTTCAATGTACACTTATATCATAATTGTCAAATGTTTACTGATGTATATTAAAAATGTCAATTTGCATTGGTTTTTCTAGTTAAAGTTAAAAACGGATTAATGTAATGTATCACTGAAAGATTGCATATTGATATTCCTTGTTACTATTCTACATGCATTTTTATTTACCAAATGACAAACATAATAAAGCACCAGGGAAGTTTTTGTAAACTTTTAAAACTATATTGATCACCAAAAGTTATTTATTGTTTTGTTAAATATTATTAGTCATTCAAAGTGAATGTGCCTATGAATGTATTTTAAAACGTGACTTTGAACATTTGAAAAACATTATAATTTATAAAAGAATGAAATATATTGTTACATTTTCAGATGGTAAAATAGGCGGGCGCTGTTTAATTGACTGCGTATGCTGTAAAAATGTGGATGTAATGGTTTATTTCCTGGAGGAAATTGTAATGATGGGCGTATTGATATATATGGAAGCGATCGCACTACATGTACTCGTAAATGTCCGAAATATGACAGTGATGCCGATATCTGCAAGTCGTGTTATGACTGTTTTTACCTTGACGGTACCAAAGACTTTTCAGAGGAGTGTCCTTCTGAATGTTTATTCTGTACATCGTTTCAATTTGAACTTATTTCTTAAAAAAAAAAACTTACAATGAACATTCCTCTACAGCCTACAGGTTTTGTAAATGTCCGGAAAAACTGTAAATGTAATCAACATGTACATATATGTGTTAAATGTCAGTCGGGTTATTTAGGTCCTAGCACTACATGTCTTTAACTATAAAATATGTCTATCAACAGAACTCTGCCAGTCATGTGAAGCCGAATATTACAATGACAACAAGTTTAATAGTTCTCAAAATGCTGTGAAGAATAATAGTGTTCATCAATGCCCAGCTGAATGAACAAGTTACTTGTCTTTCAATAATTTTAAATACTCAACGTAACATCGTATAGTTGTTTACGGGCATTGTATAATAAAACTGGTTTGTCACAGTTCGTGAGTAAGAGTTCATGTTTGGCGGGTATTGATTGATGGAATCAGTTCTAGCGAGATTTTCTAGGTGGCAATTTCAAATTCAAGAATGTTATAAGACGTGTAGTACCTTTGGTCATATTGATTTTCTTTTTTATCATGTTCTTGGGCGGCTGTCATTCCTAAGACGGATTTACGATCAATTTTGTGCAAAGTACATTTTTCATAAATTTGTTCGGAACATGCTTGTAAATGTTACCTCATAATTTTGCATAACGTCAAGATAATGTGATCTGTCAATCAATTCATTTTATATATTGAAAGACATAATAATACAGATTATTATTTTCATATCCGTGTATTAGATATATACTGTTCAGTAGGATGTGTATTCCTCCATTGTCTAAGTTTTGGTTTATATGAATGTGAAACATATGTAACATATTTAGTCGTGCACATACAATAAATAAGCATTTCTCTCGCCAACGCATAACAGAGTTGTTATTTCTTTGTTTTTTGTAGAAAGATGGTTCGGACTTGTACATCATGTATGCCGGATATATTTGGTTCAACATGTTCTATAAACTGTTAATACGATGCTTGTAATCGACATGGTGGATTTTGTTGTCACGGTTGTAATGAACAAAACCCATGACAAAAACAATATAGTGCTTTTGAGAACAGCTTGAATCCAGACCAGCCTGCACATCCGGACAGTCTGATCAGGATTCATGATGTTCGCTATCAGTTTCTCTACTCGTAATAGGGTTTTTAAGCGAACAGCATGGATACTGATCAGACTGCACGGATGCGCAGACTGGTCTAGATCCATGATGGCCGCAAACGCACTATGTTGGTTTTGTCATGGCGCGGATCCGTGACATGACATTTCCAACATATTGGTCAAATGACGTAATGGTAGAAACGTTATGCCACTTTTTTTCTAATTATACGACAGGCGCTTCAAAACTGTCAATTGTCAACTGTCAAATCAAAACTGTGCAGTTTTATACAGTGTGCACATCAGTTGAATGTGAGCAACAAATATTTGTACTGCACTAAAATATCACAATCGTTCACCCCGATGACAACCGTTTCCCATAGTTTAAAGATATAGGTAGAAATGACCCACTTTTACAGCATAAATTTTAAGTACAAACAGCGAAGATAAACTTGTTCTGGTAACCTTGAACCTCTGACAAAACACTCTCTGAATCGTATATTAAGTACCAAGATAAAACATTTTAAGGAACTTTGAGTTTGGCAAATCTAATTTTATCTATTCAAACGGACAAAAAAAAAAAAAAAAAAAAAAAAAAAACAAAAAAACGTTCAAGGCTTTACTTACTTGAACTTATTTAAACAATAATTACATGTATTCTTAAATTGTTATTTTATTTCAAGGGATGATATTTTTCCAAGTATTTCTCTTTATCATAGCATGTCATGGATGATGTGTATATAAATTGGAATAAACTAAATAGAACCAAGAAGATATCACACATATGTATAAAACAAGGGTATATAATTGACTAACAATTGTTAAAGGAAATGAATGTGTGCGTAAAACGCTTGAAGCTCTTGAAATTCCGTCATGCTTTATATAAAAGTTAGGGAAAAACAAAATTTCCTTGAAATTACATCATTAAACATAATGTAAGTAGCATGCCTCAAGATCCATACTTATTTTTATAACAAGTACGAAGTATATTTTGAGGGTAAAATATTGTGAGGTGTTTGAAGGAAGTAAATTACACATTGCATACAATCCACATGAATTACCAAACAAATGTCAAAATAGGCAAAATTGTCACTACTGCATTAGTCACCCATTAGACATATGGTGATATTTTTTGTCAATATTTTGCGTTGTTATTTTAAATGTACTCTGTCAATTCGTTGTAATAGTTTATGCTGATAAGAGAAAGTATGTTTTTTTTTGTGGCCTACGTATTATTTTATGATAAAACTGTATTGTGAATCTTATTCTTAAAAACATATTTCTTGATTTAAAGACAATAATTGCGCTAAAATGATAAATTTTCACAGCAATGATAACTATAAGCTGTAACTTTTTTTGTTTTGCGCAGTAGTACGCGTGTGTCATTTTCATTACAAGGGCCTGTTTCCCATACCTTAATGAAACTATTTATCATGCTTCAAATATTGTTGTTGTTAATGTTATTATGTGAATATGCTATACATGTATATGATCACACAACGACGTGAGAAAACATCATTATATTAGGGTGTTTTTTGTTCATATAATTCATTTCTTGAGCCTGACGATTTTCCGCAATCTTTTTATTCAAATAATATGTTCAATTTTATTGAAGCATATGCCGTTGGGGGATAGTTTGCAGTTACAACTACCGTCCATGAACAGTCTGAATCAAACCGAGCAAGCATAATTTTCAATTTTGATGTTTTAAATGTTCTTTAGTGATTTTTTTCTATGTTGACATTCAATAGTTGATGAAAACATAATGCACCTTGCGTGATTGTATTTCTTTTATAATTTTGTATTTCGGTATTTTCATTGTATATTTGACAATTATTTTTGTCAACATACTTCTTATGTATGTGATAATGTGTGTAAGTTTTTCTGACTTATCTGCCATTTTAACTTTAATTTTGTTTTATACAAATTTCTAACTTAATTGTAAATAAATAAATAAATAAAGTAGCATACATTTGTCCTTTGTTATCTGATTATGAAACATCGATACATAGTTTGTTTCTATGTAAACTACTTACAAATATGACTCAATGGAAAAGATAAATGTGATCGCTATAATATTCCTGACCACTTATGCTAATACTTGGTAACACTCGACAGTTATTCTTTTGCGACACTTGTCGTAATTATGAAACTTGTTTTATATACACTTGTTAGGATAGAAAAGTCATGAAATTAAGCTTTTTTATTTTTTAAGAAAAAAGCATCATTATACATTAAATTGAGTTATTTGTTTCTAATCTAAACTTACAATGAAGCATGAAAGATGTTTATTATAGATATTCGGCAATTTTACGAGTCGTAGTTATGGTAACACAATATTGTTTAACATTGATACACTTGCACTCTTACCGATATAAGTTCGAATCCCACCGGAGACTTTGGAATTTTTCATGTTAGGAAGCTAACCGGCTAGCTTACGAAACGTCGGTGGTTTTACTAAAATGCGCGCTCTTGTCTAAACTTAAGATTCAAGATTCAACATTCAAATATTTTATTTGGTAACGTAATGATATCGTTTCTTACTACACAGACACATACATAAGGTGATACGATAAAACTTGTCAACATTACACAACTTTACAGACAATAATAGTAACAGAACATATTATAAATATTGCCAAATACTTGTAAGAGACAAAAAGGAAGACAGAAAACAAGGAGGTTGAACTCATAGTGAATTTGTATATTATTTGACTTACTAAATCACTACAAAAATAACTCAAATGTTACACGAAATTGATAAAATATAACAAGGTCAATTTGCATATTACTTTAATTCAAAACGGTAGATACCGTAACAGGCGTATTACGACATCAAACTAAGCATATCTTGACACATTTTAAAGGCTTTATATATATAAATTTACATTTTTCAATTTACATGTTGCTGTTGGTACTCTTCATGACAATACCGTCTTATTTCTATTCTAAGTTAGTGAGCAGACAATCTTAAGCCCCAGTCACATTAAAGTTTACGACCAGTAAAGACCAGTTCACGATCACCAATGACCACTGGTCGCGAACAATATTTAAAACGTCTTACGACGGTCATCGGTGATCTTCGGTAGTCGCAGGTTATCTTATTTAGGTCCCACGACCAATTTCAGTCGTTGAGAGGTTTTTGAACTTGCAAAACAACCTCCCTGCGATCAAACAGGTCGCTAGTGATCTTATAAGGTCTTAGGCAGTCGCACGATCGTCGCTCGAAAGTGCGACAATCTTACGACAGTCTTTTCAAATTGCCACTAGTCACTGATAATCTTGAGTAACCTTGAGTTATCGTGCGATGGACGTAGGACAAGTTATAGATGATCGCATGACAGGTCACGGTAAGTCGTAAGTAATCCCACACAATCTTGAGACCATCGTACGTTTGCTTATTACCTGTCGTACGATTGTCAATGATGACAGGTCTTACGATAGTCGCAGACGCAAATTTATCTGTGCAAAAAGAGTTTTGGTCGCAGACAATCGCTGATGATCGTAAGTTTTACAAGTCGCCGGTGGTCGCAAATTATCTTATGATCTAGTGTGACTGGGGTTTTAATTAACTTTGCAAAAGCAATTCTAAATTTCATTGTAATTCCATCAAGATACAGTGAGTAATTAAATGAAGTCTTTAAAAGTCTACATGTGCCTAGACTGGGGCTAGTTATTACATTATGATACCATGACTGGTCAATACGATTTTGTTTAAATAATAAATATACATTTGCAAGGTTATCAATATACCACGCATATAATAAACCTGCATGATCTTATAATGATTTTACATTAGACAACCAGTTACTTTTGTCTCTATTGATATCATTTAACATTTATGTATATTAATACACTTGTAACTATATATAGTAACAAAATCGCCTAGTATGTTTTCAACTGATTATGACTGTCACGTGACCTATTATGAGTTTGCGACCCGGGGCCGAGCGCACAAACTGAAACAATGACGACACACTTTAACTGAAAAAGTGAAAGAAGGTTAAGCATGAATCGCTTGATTTTATTATGAGAGCTGAAGCATATTTCGTACACATACAGATTTATTACTATTGAAGTTTAAAGAAATAATACAACAAATTCATGCCGAAAAAAAAATAAAATAAAACTTGCTTCTAGATTCTGCAGTACAGTAGTGTACTTTGAACATACAAAAAGTAAACAACTCTGTAGAAGTTACGGTACTGTACACTAGAAGTTACTGTACTTTAGAGTAGAAATGCAAAAAGGAATTTCAACGAAAGAAATTTCAAGGTATTTATTTTTAGAAAAATGATACTATTAGATCTAACAAGTGTATTTAAGACATTAATACACGTGTTAGTTGTGCCAGAAGGTGATTATCTGTCCTGAAATGAATAATGCCCTCGGGCTGAAGCCCTCGGGACCATTATTCATTTTCCGGGCCGATTATCACCTTCCGGCCCTACTTTGCCGTGTATTAATCTCTTATAAGCTACTGACAAAAACACGTTTACTTTAAACAATATTTGAACAGAATTTGATAATCCGCGTACACATCTGTTAACATTTAAAGGGTGCATTTTCAGCTCACCATAAATATACATACTGCTTGTTGACTGCTTAACACATAACATGGACTTACACAATTTTAGATGTGCTCGTTCGATTTGTTCACTTTTACCAAATCCTCATTTTTGTCACAGGCATACTTCAAAATACATGCAACAAAAGCATCAAACAATTGCAAAGAATAACTTTCTTAACAAAGGTTTCAGATTGAAGAATAAAACAATTAATGCCTTGAGGTCTTTCATTACTAAATACTCTTGATTCAAATTAAAAATACCAGTATAGTTAAATACAGTACCTAAATTGAACTTGTCGAGTATTTCTAAGGGAATATTATTTTATTTCCAATGCCCTCATTATTACTAATCGGACCCTTATTCCTAAAACCCATAACCTTACTTTTACCTTCATTTACTTTTAATCCCCATACTGTACAGTAATTATGCAATGTATCTAAACTATTTTATAAGTATTCAGATGATTGACTTAAAATAACAATATAATCAGCAAATTACAGAATAAATGTAATAACTGCTAACGTTAAATCAGAATAAAAATTAATATAATTTAATAAAGCACGTAAGAGCAGCTGATGTCTTCCTCCACTTGTAAAGCTGGACAGTCGCCATTTGTAATAAATAATTCAAAGTAAATAAGTTAGTTATTTATAGATCAGATTAAAAAAAAAACATTAACAGTTCAACTTGATATATTTTTATACAAAAAAAAAAAAAAAAACAAAACAAAAAAAAAAAAAACAAATAAAACACATGCACAGTTGTACAAAACTTAAATAAAAGAGTATCAAATTATGATTTCAAGATTTTTCAAGATTTATTATTCACTCCATACACAATACATGTAAATGAGGTAAATAACAAATTACAAATGTTTACGAAGTTAACAGCATGTACAGCTCGAATTCGCTATTCCTTTAATATTCTGTTTACATCAAATAGGGGTGTCGATAATTCTTATACAAAATCATATTATTTATCGCCTAAATCTTTAATCACCAAAATAATTACTCATTTTTAACCGTTCAGCCTAATAGTTGTGTGTTGGCTTCCTCAGTGTAAAGACCCTGGTTCGATTCCTGGAAAAGGCATTTTTTCTTCTCTTATATTTTTTGTTTTTTTTTATATTTTTTTCAAAGATCTGGATTTTAGTTCCTCGTGAATTTAGTTCATACAATACTACCGGTATTTGAGAACATTTAGTTTTACAAACATTCGCTTCCGACATGTTCAGTTAGAGGCAACCCGCACAGTCGTGATTAGAGTGATAAATGAGGATTGGAAGATATTTAAATATATAAATATACAATTGAGCCGAAATTGTAAAAAAGGCAAATTGAATTCAGAGTTTTAAATAGCATTAAATTGACAATACTATTCAATCTGTTCAATGACTGTTAAAATCAAATTCATTCAATTTTGCTAAACCGTTGTAAGTTTAACTTTAAATTGTACAAAATTATAAATCACAGGTTTATAAGAGAATATGAAAATGTTTTTTGAAAGTAAAAACCATACAAACACAAAAAAAATATTGCACAATTGCAGATTTGAACTCGGAAAAAAAATCTAAACTTTCTCCTCATAATCTGAACTCTCTAACCACTACGCTACTCAGTTTTACGTATCCATATCCACTTTTATTCTTCTATATTGCAATAAAAATGCAAAGTGTAATAACTGAATAACTTGCACAACCCATTATATCATAATGGTATGACCGATTAATGTAAACGTTATCGTGTTCGACTTATAACTCACACATCTTACAATATTCTTTTAACATAAACAGGAGAAAGTTTAACATTCATACAAAATAAAACGAATGATTTCAAAAATATCTATCAAAGTTTATAAAATAATTTAGTTCAATATTTTTCTAAGATCATTTTTATAAACATGCGCAGTTTTTTTTATATATCACATAATTAGAGGGCTCAGGTTCATTGATTCACCAACATTATTATTTTTGGATTTCTATAAAAATTAATTTCAGAGATATATTTTTATTCTATCCGTATTAAGATTTGGGCATTCTAATAGAAAATGCAATTCGTCGCCTATGTTTTGATTGCAGAGAGTTCTAAAGGTAGCATATGCCAATTTCCAGTTTCGACCGGTAGTTTATGATTTCTAGTTCTGCATTTGATTATATATTTAAAATATTTGGTAGGTGATTCACTAAGGTATTTCTCAATTTCAAATTTTCTGTATGTAAATATGGACATCCGTTTTATGGATTTGTTCTGCCCTCAAATGTGCGTACATCAAAATATCACCATGCAGTCAAATGTTTTAAATGCTTTTTAAGAAAGTATTTACAATAGTGTTTAACACATAAAATATTAGACAGATAATCATAACCTTACAATAAAGAATGATATTGTGTTTGATATAATGTCGTCTATTGTTTATAAATTAAATTGTTACTCTGTTCTCAGTCTGACTCTTTCAATACACTTAATTGTTGTTGATGACCATTTATCTTGGCGTGTGCTTACTGTGATAAGTCCATCAATGATATCAAGTGTCTGGACGAATTTCTCCATATTCATGCTCAGATACTGTAAAAAACGAAGAGAAAGGAAAAATATTTTAAAATCATTTAATGTACCAACTAGAATGTAGACGAAACGTTTATATAAACAGTTTATATTTTGATACTTAATAAATTATAAATGATCTGAACAATTAATTCACAAATACCTTGAACTCTTCCAAGATCCTCATAGTCATGTGGCTTTAACACTGGGTCGCTGTTTGATGCTGAAAACATTGACCTTTCTATATACTGATATTCTTGTAATATATCAACGCAACTTAACAGAGTTATTGACTACATAACGGATTATAAAATGTGATTGAAATATACAAGTTACGCTTTGGATACATGATTATTTTCCAACAACAACAAAAACAACAAATAACAACTAACAATGCCCGTATATTTATCTCGCATGCGATTAAAAGATTTGCACAACATTTTAACTTCAGAACAATCAGTTATGCAAAAAAGCACTTCTTCATTGAAATATTCAAAATGCCAAATATTAAATATTATCAAGGTAAACCCTTAAAAATATTCAAGGTATGTTATGATATTATAGGTACGAAAGAAATTGTTAGTAATTACATATACGAGTATTTTAAATGAAATGCACAGAAAGATCTGAAGAAGCCAATTAAAAGTCTAGAAAAAACCAACAAAAAATACCTTGTATTATTCCATGCTTGCTTGCACTGCCAGCATTTGCTGAATTTCCACATTCCATTTCAATGCCTGAAAAAATTTGAATAATTATGCTACTATTTATCTAAGTAATTGCGCCTGAAAATATTTGAATAATTACGATACTATTTTATCTAAATTATTACGCTTGAAACTCAATGGTAAGAACATATGATTCAGATTGAAAGTCATTTAATTAAGAACTGACCGTGTAAATGGAGATATAAGGGGAGAGGTGGTCTAGTGGTTAAGGTGTATGCCTCTTAATCCAGGGATCATGTGTTCGAGCCCTACTCGGGTTACAACCCGTTTTTATATGACGCCATGACTGGTTGGTTCCAGGAAACGGACTCTAAAATGATCGATATTAGTGCAAGAACTTGTTTCGCAATCGAGCTTAAATAAATATGTTAAAAATTAATATGAAGAACATAAGATTTTTGATGAAAAAAAATCATCTAAAAGTTAAAAATAACATTTATATATATATTTACCAGAGTTTTCATAAACAGGTCCTTTTGTTTTGTAAGTATCATTGACCCTGTAATGTAAATGAAATGTTGGCCATATTTCTTTTAGATCATTTGACTTGTCATTTATAAATATGCAGTACTCAAAAACTGTTGTGATATATTCATCGTACATCGTATTTTGAAAGTACCATAAACATGCTTTCAGGATTATCTCACTCCTACAAATATCTTTGATTGTTTTAGAGAAATGTAACTTAGCAAAAAGTTAATCAAGAAATTAAGATAAAAAGGAAGAGGGGGGTTATAACTGTGAAAAATAATAGAGTTACATGTCCTTTAGAAATGCATTCCAATTTAAAACTGCAACAAGTGTGACAGTTTTTCAGAAAACGACCTTAGAAAAAAACAGTAAAAGTGCATATCTTTGGAAATGTCAATTCCGGATTATCTCCCCTGCCACATGTATAATAAGACTGAAGTTGTATAGTGTCTGCGAAAATAGACCTTCGCAGAACGGTTAATCAGGGCTAAAATCAGGGCTTAAAAGTTGAAAAAGAGGCATAACTTTGCACAAAAAAATTAGAAATGACTTTTGAAATTGTGTTCATTCATGACAATAAATATGTTTACAAAGTTTGGAGCAAAAACTAGGTTTTACAGTTTTCGAGAAAAAAGGTTAACCAATGCCAACACCGACACGGCGAAGCTAACGAGAGGGTCATGACAATAGATCCTTTCTTCTTCTTTTTGGAAAATGGAACTCAGAATTTTTTAGAATTTTGACATATTTCATATATTGTACACTTAGTCTATTTTTGCAACTTTCATGTTCTTTAAGATCTATCTTGGACAAAAATTCAGTTTAATATATTAACAATCTTTACCTTTTCCGATATTTCCGGAGAATAAACGTAATCATAAATACGATGTTAACAACTACTGACACAGCAAGAAATGTTCCAAGTGATATAGCAGCTGTATTTACTGACTGCTCTGAGGAACCTAAGTCTAAAGAAACATCGGTAAACAACACAATTATCTTACCTTAGAACTAGAAGAGTGCTACATGGGTATATTTTAAGACATATTAAAAAGAGAGTACAGTATGTATCACTATAAATTAATTAAGACATAAAATGTAATCAAATGTCTTGCTTTTAATTGGCTTTCACATATTGTTTTTTTTATTATATACATAAACATGTGTATAATTTTTGTAGCAGATACTTTTATAATTCTTATTATTAAAATCATCATCATTATCCTTATTTTCATCATCATTAGCAGCGGCAACAGCTTAATCATCATCATTAAAAATTTACAGATAAGACATAATTATATAACATTAACACATAGCATAGCTAAAAATGAAAAGCATATATAACAAATATATGATGAAAAAAGAGCTGCTTCGAATTAATCTTACCGGATGTCAGAGGGCAAATTTTGTCATTCTTTACTTTCGATTTGCAACCTTTTGTACATTTGCCATCGTCTTGCTCACAGAGTGTATCGTTGCAATAAACAGAACATTCCTCAGAACACTGTAAACCATGGAAACCATCTTCGCATCCATATAGACACTTTCCATTACTTTGCTGACATATACTCCCGCCTGTTGTTTGAGTCATGCATGTAGAGGCACATGACAAATTGCAACTATCACCATAAAAGTTTCCTTTGCAACCATCACAAAGACCGGTTTCAATATGACAAGACATTAGACAGTTATGATGACATTGTTTGTTACATTTGTCATTGAAGTATCCAGACTTACATTGTTTACACCTTGTATCTGACCAACATGTGATACAGTTGTTATTATTTATACAACATCTGTCACCTGAATAATTGTCTAAACAGCCATCAGAGCATGTGCCTGTATCTCTATCACATACACCGTTCAAACAATTAATCGGGCATCTCTCAGAGCAAAGTGTATCATAAAAACCATGACGACATTTATCACAATTTTTCCCATCAAAGTTGACACGACAGCTTATACAATTGCCAGAGTCTTTTAAGCAGCCTTTCTCGTCACAGTTATTTGGACAGCCTTTGTTGCATGATGCTCCATATTTTCCAGGTATGCATTCATTGCATTGTCCTCCTACAAAGTTATTAAGACATCCATAGGAGCAATCACCATCATTTTTCTCACATTGCTGATTTTTACAGCCAACAGAACAAGACATGTTACAGTAGTGTCCATACCAGCCGGTTGAACAAACGCTACATTTATCCCCAACGATCGTGTCTATAGTACATCCGTCTGTACAATCTCCGGAATTTTTATCACACACATTACTTTTACACCCTGGAGGACATTGTTGATCGCACAAATTTCCAAAACGCCCGGTTGTGCATTTGTCACATCTTTTCCCAACAAAATTAAGAGAACAATGACAGTAACCAGTTAGTATATCGCAAGTGTTTGATATACAACCAACTGAACAACTGTTGTCGCATGTCGATCCATAAAGACCAGTTTTACAAAGCAAGCAACTGTTATATGACGAACATTGTAGACAGTTATCTCGACATTTGTATGTACAGTCGTTTCTCAAAGGGGGGTTATTGTTGTCGTACTGGTTACCTTTATAATAACCATCCTTACACGATCCACAATAAGTAATCGATGTACATGTGACACAGTTATCTGGACATAAACTATTACATTTATTACTGGTATCGTAATATCCGTCCTTACATGATGTGCATTGACCGTTATCACAATTACAATTTTCAGGACAGTAACGATTGCTACAATCATTCCGACCATTGTCATTATTATATCCCTCCTTGCATGATGTACACGTGATTCCTGATGTGCATGTTTTACATCCGGGTAAACATTGTGATGTGCAATCTCTAGCAACGCCGGGATAATAGCCACCATAGCACGCAGTACACTCATCTCTATAATTAGGGCATTGTGTACAATTGTATGTACATAGCTCATAACATCGAGCAGATCTATGACCATCAATACAGCCTAATGTACATTCGTTAGGAAACCATTCCCCTGGTCCACATTTTCTATCTATACAGCATGCACACCCTACTTGACAATTTTCATCAATCACTGTAAGGAGAAAAAAAATCATTTCATTAAAACTACCACCACCTTTTCGTGCTTCATGTTTTTTCTTTTAACCTAAATAATGTTACGTTTTCAATTAACAGAGAAAAATATCACATTCGTATCTGTTATATAGACGGATGTAAATTTAGTTACCTCCTTCTACCTGGTTGTTGCTAACATTTAACCATATACACCATACAAGCAATATCTGAAATATATGTAATACAATTACACAAATGAAACAAGTACATGGTCATGGACTTCTTTTCTAAGCTTAGTTAAACCATACATATTCATAATCATTAACGGTATTATTTAAATTGAATCAAGTGTGGTTTTGTCACACTCCCCCACTCTTAATTATTTACCAAATTAAAAAGGTTCTGTCAATGCTTTTTGATTGAAAATTTAAAGGTACGTAACTATATTGACTTTTGATTTGACAACTCATTCATACACACTATTAAATAATGTATTATGGTAGATAGCTTTTAATATTGCTACTTTTATCTTTACTATTAACAATATTTTCTTTCAGTCAAATTTTTATTGTTTGTATTAAATTATTTAGATTTTGTAGCGTACTTTAAATAACTAATGTACAGTTCGCTTCCAGAACTAACCAGTAATGGTGTAGGATGTGAAATAATAATAATGACCCAAGTAGGGTTTGTACATTCGACTCATGGCTTGCAAGGCAGTCACCGTAACCACCAAGCAGCCATCTCAATAACGCTGTAGTTGGATGTCTTTAAAGTTTATGTTTATTTCATTGTATTATCGAATTGTGAATTTGTAATAAAGGCTTATCAACTAGAAATATCTGTTCATTGAAAATATAATCTTGTACTGGGGATACTAATTTACGTAACTTGTTATTTGTTGAAATTTCTAGAGTTTTGATATCAGTTTATTATATACTTATAAATGAAATATTGATGAAATAAAATGCGTATTTTCAATTTACGTATTTTCACTGTAAAAATTTATTTTTCACTGCAGTGAAACATATTTTCCGTATTTTCACTGGTGTCTTGCCGGACTACTATCTTTTAAATTCTGCCAGTACACAAAATTTAAGGGAAAGTCTTTCAAATTTTAATTTCAAAAAGGAGACAAATGTATATAATAAACAGAAAATTCAAGTTTTTTCTATAAATACACAATTTATTTTCATCTTGTGGCATAAAAATTACCATATTTCACTCGTGGCTAACGCCACTCATGAAATATTTATTTTCATACCACTTAATGAAAATAAATCATGTATTTATAGAAAAAAATTGAATATCCTCTATTTATCATATTTATAAATGAAGAAATAACTTAAAGAAAAAATAATTGAAAATTGTATATCATAAATTTGAATTAATGAAATGAAAACCACAAGTCGGATCTACGATAATATGTATGAAAAAATGAGTAAAAACACAAAAGGCCGGGTTGAATT
The DNA here is from genome assembly GCF_026571515.1 of Ruditapes philippinarum. Taxonomy (NCBI): domain Eukaryota; kingdom Metazoa; phylum Mollusca; class Bivalvia; order Venerida; family Veneridae; genus Ruditapes; species Ruditapes philippinarum. The sequence goes on along the minus strand of NW_026861882.1, from coordinate 79,177 downwards.
TGTATACAAAATACCACGAGCCCGTAATAGTACGACCCCCCCCAAAAAAAAAGAAGAAGAAAAAACAACAACAAAAAACAACAAACAAACAAAAAACACTGACCATATATGACGGTAAACTGGAAGTGGATGAGCAACATACCTGATTTCGTATCCCAAGGTATGGGGCCACATGTAAATGCTGTATACCAAATATCAAGAGGCTGTATTAAGTAGTTGCTGAGAAAACTGTTAAGAAAATCTCCCACCATTGACCATTAATGTTGAAAATTAAACTAAACGGTTAACGGGAAGTGGAAGAGCGACAAACTTGAATCGAATCCCATGGTATGTGACCACGTGTCAATACTGTACGCCATATATTAAGAGGCTGTGATAACTAGTTGCTGAGAAAACTGTTACAAAAATTTCCTACCCTTGACCATTAATGTCGAAAATTTAACCAAGTGAGTAAACAAAATGTGGACGAATCGAATTCCACGGTATGGGACTGCATGTCAATACTGTATGCAATATATGAGAAAAATATTTCCGTCCGTCCGCCGCCCGACATTCACAATACTATAAATCTGGTTTGCACCTGTGCAGCCCGGCCAAACATTTTGAATAAATCAAGGCATGTTAATAAAATAACTATCAAATTATTGATTTTATGAACTCTTAATGTGAATGGATAAATGTGATAGGCGATGTTATACAATGTACATTTCCAGAGGAATTTTCAAGGGAAGTTCTATTCAGTGGCATTGTTAATAACATGAGAGTATGCCGAACCCATACAAGATAACGGAATGATATGCCAAAGGGATCATTATCAAGTATAATACTACCAGACCTACCTCGATAAACGTCATCAATACATTGATTTGAAATTATTTCTCTAAACAAAATCTTTAAACATTTTCCCATGATAACTCTCTAAAACAAAATTATTTTCATATTATATAGCAAATAATGTCACATATTTCACTATTTGCATCGCCAAAATCTGTAACTACATTTACTTAGAAGTGAAGGGAATTTGAATAAGTTTACAGCTAAATACACGAATAAGGACATTGTATGCTGTGTAATTCTCGAAGAAATGTTAAATCTGAAAGCAATTTTTCTTCTTTAAAAAGAAACATGCGAGAGGCTTTTTCGCAGCTGTTGAAGATTTGCTTGTTAAAATGACGGAACATAAACGATTTCTGAGCAACATATCGGCTATTTCTGCTAGTATCCGGATAAGCTCTAAGAATAATCGGCTAGGTGTACCGAGGTTTAATGGGGTCATACTTTATACTGCAAAATAGAGAGAAATAAGAATCCCTAAAGAAATCCAACACAACATAATTGAAAATGTTGCATGTTCGGTTTGATTGAGCCTGTTCATGGACGGTTTTGTCAAGTGCAAACTACCGTCCACGCCCGCTAGCACCGGCTTAAGCAGAATTCAACATTTAAACATGATATGGTAAGATTTTGAATTTAGAAACATACGCAGATGTGTTCATACGGCGGTAATCATGGAACCTTCAATATGACACTTCCGTGCCATTCCATGAAAAGCGGCATATGTTCCCCAAGTAAGCGTGTGCCCTAAACGAGAAAACAATGGGCGGAACTAAATAAAATAGAATTTTGAAAGGAGATCAGAGGTTATGAAGCCTGCATATCACAGATTAGCTTAAGGTCTTCAGCGTACCCGTTTATATACTATGACATGACGTGATCGCTGAAGATAACCCCGTAGGGAAAGTCCACCAATAATCGTGCCAGGAATCTGACACGCTCGTATTTATTCATCGAACATGCCATGAAGTAAAGTGAAGCATACCTTGATAAAACTATATGTAATCTGTTGATAAGCTAAGAATGGACAAATAAAAATCTATTCTATATCAAAAGACAAAGTTAAAAAGCAGGCAACATATCCTAAGATTGATTCAACATTATTCAAGTAGGAATAACGGAACCACCGATATAGACTGACAAAGAGCAATAAATACTGCAATTATCGAATATAGAACAACAAAGACAGCTTGAACTTAAACATTTTTAAGGACATAATATGTAATCTCTGGTTTTGTATTAACGGTTCAAAGGTCCTTGTATTGAATGTATTTATCCGACTGTTACAATGTATATTCTTGCTAGTGGAATTATATTGCAATCAACATTGAGTAAATGTTTATATATATTTTCAGTAAATTTGGGATTGTCCCGATTTATCTGCTGAATCTTGACGAAATATAATTTTTAAATGTCTTAAGTGTCCGGATTTTCATCTGGCTGGGGGGGGGGGATCGTCAGATGAGTTGCGTACTCATAAAATGATGTTATTTTGAAATTTCTGTGTCAAGATAATAGTGACGGGTGTAATTACATATATTTCTATGGAAATTGTTACAGCATCAAACTGCCAGAATGGGATACATGCAATTTAGTAAATTTCTGTTCATGTGGAACACCATTAAAAGCTCATTTTTGTATTTCATCCGTAAAGGTCAGTTTGAAAAAAACCCATTTACTAATAGGCTGCATAAAAAGGAATAATTTTACTTTTTTTATAAATAATAATCAAAGGAAATATATTCTGAATGTTAAATATTGTGGAAAAAGACTGGTCTCTTATATTACATTTCTATTACATCGATCGTTTGTAGCCATAAAAGATCGTGAACCATAGTAACTAGATAGGCCAGTTTGAAAACACCTCATTGACTAAATTGCTGCATTCAACGAAAAAAATACCAATAACTTTTACCAATAATTATCAAAGAAAATACATTAGGTATGTTAAAATCGAAAACGAAAATTGTGAAGTTTTGAAGAAATCTAGCAAAACGAATAAAAAGTCAAAATGGTACCCTTATAAACTTAAATCTACAAATAAACGTGTAGCTACAGTAGTTATGATGCAGTCTCTTATGTCTGAGACGTGTTCACTCATGTATACAAAAAAATAAATAAAAAAGGAGTTAATAACCATTTAGCCACGGTGGTCCCTCAAATCTTAAGTAAAATAAAAGCTAAACGATATGACATGCATTCAAACATACATTTTCCCCGCCAAATACAATGTCTTATCAAAGCAATAAATAGTGATTGTGCAATTAAAATTCGGTGGAAATGTCAAAACAATACATTTCAGTCTATCAAGTATATGTAACTAATGTAAGCGACATGTGTTGCAAAAGGGTAGTATAAAATACTTTAAAATATAATGATTAAAGCAGGTAAATTTTATTTATAGCGGAGATTTTTCTACCTACTCTAGAATCTTTAAAAACACTGCCTTTTCATTGAAATGCTAACTTAATCCATGTTTAACCCAACGAAAATACGACTGAGTTCGGTTGTTTGGCAAATGAGTGGTCTCTTAACCTGCAACCATTTTCTATTACATCGCTTGTTGCTATTAAAAGTCGTGACCAAAAGTAACCTCAATCAAATAATACCAATTTAGATATTTTAGACATGCCAGGAAATCCTTTCCTATCTGAAAGATAGATATAAATAGATGGATGGATAGATAGATGGATTTAAATTTTAAATTTTGAATTCAGTGCTTCACTGCATTATACTAAATTTGTATGCAAGTGGATGGTTACTATTCCTTAGATGACTTACATAATGATAATATGGACAAAATACCAATACCGATACCAGTTGCTTTACATGAATTAAAATATTGCGACATTTAACGTCAAATGAAATACCTGCGACATGTATCGTAACACTTACGATATTTATCGGCACAAGATGTTGCTACGGTTGGGGGAAATCGTTTGATATTTAGCGTCAAGTGCGACATTTAGCGGCCTTTCGTTATATAACGGCGTCACAGTGTGCAATCATCCTGTTGTTGACACAAAACAGCCCAACACCCAGTGGTACAAGGATCGATATGGACAAAAAGGGCATAGAAAAGTCTTATAGTTTAAAATCCTGCAGTTTCAAGAAAATAAACCTAGACTGATAGGCATCTTAGATGGAACTGGCAATTTTACAATTATCAATATCAATGTTTGTAATGGAATAGACCAAATCAAGAACTCTATACAGAATCTGTCAAGAAAAACATAAAAAAGTGCAAAGCAATAAAATGACAAAAATAAACATAAAACAAATACTACATTCAATTCAACACAACAATACAATATAACACTATTTAGACACTTTCTAAAACATTAAATTAAGACTATTAGCACAAAAACAGCTCAATGTCCAAAACCATTCTTTGTAGCAAGAAGAGGGGCTTATTAAAAAGAAAATGCTTTCCCCGCGCATTTTGCGGAACAATTGCCTTCCATAGAAAATTCAAGGAGTACCAGACTAAACGGAGGGGTAAAAGTGCTTGTCTTAAGACGTATTTTTTTCAGGAAAAAGAGCTTTAGTAGCTAGGTTAATGATAAAAAATGGTATATATGATGATTGTTGGAAGTATGTTGATTGCAATGGTAATATGACTGGAATGATTGTGATGATAACAAATGCATGTTGCGCCCGTTCCTTAAAACAGATGGCAAATGTTTAAAAATGTGTAAAAAAAGTCTGGCACATATTTCACACCGAGGCATTTGTTACCAGAGTGGGACAGTAATTATATAATGCATCTCAGAAGTTTCTGAGAAATGTAAAAATATCTGTGGCCATAGCAAAATATTAATTTCTGAAATGCAGGAGTGTGTCAAAATACAGCACCTTTAACTTCATTAAGGGTGAGAACAAGTATTCTCAGAATCCCTGGTTTGAGTATTAGCCAAGTCGCAAATATTCTCTTCCTACATGATAATTGAAGGGATTATTGATGTCAACGTTATTCTGCTGCATCAACCTGATGATATTTGGTCTTAATTATAGTAAAATATTAAGCTGAACATAAGTATTGGTGTGCAGCTAAACTTTTTGGGTGAATCGTCTGTTATTCCTTTATAGTAATTTTTTAGTAAATCTTAAAAAATTTAAAACAAAAGTTTTTTGTACTATTTTTGATTGGTTGTTTTAAATTTTGGGTTTGGGTTGTTTGTGGTTTTTTATTTGTTTTTTCTCATAACGACGATTGTCGTTTTGATTTTTGGGAAATAGTTTTCAGCGTAGTGTTTCTGTTGAAAAAGAAAAAAAATGCTGAAGAAAACTAGGAGGGTTAAAGGGTTTTATGAAAATTCCCATTGATGATTGTAGGGTAAGGAAATTTATTTTTTGGGCTATGCTTTTGATAATGTTTGTTTGATAATTTTGCTTTTAAAATACGGGAAAATTTCAATTACTGCGTAATTTTAAAGTGTTTCTTGAAAAAAAAATTCCTAAATGTAGTAAAACTTTAAATGATGTTGTGCTAAAGTGTTTGGGTTTTTGGGATTTTACTTTTATCTGTAAAAAATCTATATAGGGGGAAAATTATTTTGATGCGGTTTAAAATTAAACTCTCGACGTCTGCGAAATATAACACTATTGCTTGATGAATATATGAGTGTCAAACAGTTTAAAGTGTTTGATATTTCGTAAAACCCACTAAAAATTTTCCCCCCAAGTACCATTTTATTGTTTAACATCCAAATGCTCCCTGAAAAGTATTTGATTATTTAAAAAAAGGACTATAATTTAGTAATTTGACCAGTATTGTGATTTAAATCACCAGACACATTTGGGCTTGTAGACACAGGCCTGCTCCGCTCCTGTCTTATAAAAACTTACAAAAAACAATATTTTGTACGATACCTCTGTTTTAAATTTGGGCTTAACGTTTTTGTTCATATTTGTATTGACCCGGGTCTAGTATCGAACATAATAAACAAGTTTTTAAAAAAAATCATATTGTGTTAAAAACAGGGTCAAATTTTTAACACCCGCTTAATTTTCCCTGAAGATACCAATTTTCAAAAATTTTAAGCAAAACACCCCCTTTTTTTAATGTAAAACTTTTGTTTTTGGCCAGGGTTTTTCCCCTTTCGGGATGTTTATAAAGTAAAAGGTTATACATTTTTAAGGGGAACTACATGATTTTAGTATTTCCCAAATTTCGTCCCTTTTTTTTAAAAAAAACCCATTTTCCAAACCAGCGTTAATAAATTTTTTAAAAAATTCAAAACGAATCACACAAACCCCCATGATCTAATTTCGAGAGCGGATTCAAGGAAATTTGAAATAAATATGTCCCGGTTTTTTTTTTTGGTTGCCGTAAAAATTTTTAAAGGAATGTTTAAAATTTTCCTTTTTGTAACTTTAAAACTGAGGCAAAGGCAACTTTGATATTTAGTGGTTATTTGATTGGCGGGGGATAAAAATTATGTGATGAAAAAAAGTTTGCGTTTTGTTTTATTTTGTATTTAGAATTTTGGCGGACCTCGGCATGAAATGAAATGCCGTATCCTTACATCACAGGAAACGGTACGTTGTTTCTTTATGGAATTATGATACTTTAGGGACAGTTTTTTTGATAACGTTGTCAAAATAGCGGAAAACAAGTTTTATGTTTAAGACCGGTAATAATATGCAAAATTATTTTGGCATAAATTTATCCGCGGTGTATACAAGTTCGAAACAAGTCGGGAAAGTCACTCACATAACTCCAAGTGTCTGTCGTCTCAATGATATTATATAATTAAAAAATAACTAACATTGAGTAAATTGCATGATGTTTGAAATTAAAAATCTTCTATCTCACATAGCAATATGCTGCAATTATTTGTTAATCTTTAATTGGTCATAACAAAAATGCAAAAGTTTTTCATGTAAGATTTATTTGTTATTTTACTCAATCAAAGATTTCGACAGCAGTAAAAATAATTAATTATATATCTGTTATATACATGTATTGTAAACCAACTGAACATTGAATCTTTAAAAATATTTGAAGAATACTATTCCGCTGATTATAAAAATACTATTATCAAAAAGATACTTATAGTATATATCATTATCTTAATGTGACATTATGCCCATCCAAGTGTTTAAATAAGTGAACAGGTGAAAGTCAAAATAAGTTTTCATATTGCCATAATTCTATTCAATATAAACGATTATTTCACATTAACAATGGATGCAAACATTGTTTTTCGTAAATATCCATGAGAATTTACCTGTAACGTTCAGTTTCTTTAAAAAGAGTGGGAAAAGTTTTTTTTTTTTGGGTTTTTTAATTCTACCCAAAAACAAAATTTCCAATTATAAAACTGTTGGTTTAAAATTTTAACATATTTTTTTAATTATTAAAAGGGCTCATTTTAAAAATATGACCCATAATGTCACTTTCATATAATTAAATAATGGGTCAAAATTTCTTTAAAAGGTTTTAAGTCGCAATAAGGAGGAAGACAACAAGTGAATACGGAAGCACACAGTGGAAATGCCGAATTTTTTTATTGTCCTATATCGTGGCTATGAGATATAAAAAAACACAAAAAAACCGTGTACATGTACTTGTATTCAAAGTGAGTATCCATGAAAGTTGTCAATCGTTCTTATGTTTCCGTGTTACATGTATAATCTTAATTATGTGGATCATATAATATCTAAATTTGTTTGTTAGTAAGAAAATAGTTGAATACAAATCCTCAATTATTCAGCTGCCAGAGACATTGTGTTTGACCGTGGCTGAATGATTCAAAACGTAAGAATTTTAAAATGGTAAAGTTTATATTTACATTATTGGTAAATTACAAAACATTTAAAGATCTATGTCAAGAGAAAACTGGTCAAATGATTTTAAAAATTCTTTGTAAAATTACCAAGTTATTTTATGCATTCATATGTCTTTATTAGTTTAAACGAATTTTGATTTGCCAAAAATCTGAGTTGTCTTACTTAAATATATTTAATATTTAACAGACACAACTTCGTAGTGAAATATTTTGCTATGTGACAACAGAATAAATGACAATATTTTGCACATATATAATTGTTTTAAGAGTAAAAGATCAAGATAAATTATGAGAATGACATATCATGTAACTTTGGTAGACAGTGCTTGCCTTAATCATATATGGGACTTCGAACACATCTGTAAGATCGTTGACATTTATCATCGTGAAGGTTGGATCGAGTCAATCACATTATCGCATTACCTCCCTTGGATCAAATTTCCATTTACGTTTAATTCACAGTATATAACGATTTGTACCCCAACCGGATCTTGTGAGAAGATCTCAGTTTCGTAAAATCAGGCGGGATGACCCATAAAACTTTTTAAGACGGCTTGCATGTAATCTGTGAAGTAATGTTAACATTTAAATCTTAATTAGGAAATAGTTTATGTATGCTTATATATGCATCCATAACTGCTTCGTTAAATATATGCGCAAAACCGCTGTGCTATTCGCTACAAATTTTGTTTTTGTCAACACACGCCAAGCCAATTACACAATCAGTTTTATGCCTACAATAGTTTTATTTCACTATAACTCATATCTGAATCTTAACTTTATTGTCTTTACCTCATGTTACCGGACAGACACTTGTGTAGATATCTCTGAATATTGATTAAACATAGTAAATAATAGAGACGAACTTTCTGATAACTGTACCCGTCTTGCTAAAACAATTTTAATGATCTGTACGTTCACTGACAGACTGAACCATAACTTTTGATGATTTTTATTGTGTTTGGTCTATGTTCCAAATTTTATCGTGCAGAACATGAAGTTATTGTGCCACAAGATCATGACACATCTTTTAGTTCTATGTAAGTAACTAATGCTGCACATGAATGGAGCTTCTTCATGTTTTCACTGTCTACGGAAATACAAGCATGAAGTAGCTGATGATAACAAAGCTATTCTTCATTTACCAGTAAATGGAATAATATAAAAAACTAAGCTATATCATAAGTACTATAAACGTTTCTACTATTAGGTCAACGGCATTGTTGATAGTTTTGACGTGATCGTTATATTACGTCACGTGCCAATCCTTCTCGAAAGTTATCACAGGAATTTTTGGCAGAAAACTTATTTCAACATGTTGAAGAACTTTACACCTACCTTTGATTTCATTATGCTTTTTAAACACGGTTTTTATATTCACAAATATGCCTTGACTTTCTATTTCTGACATGTACGACTGGGATTACTCTTAATAAATTATTTTAAGAAATTTCCTGCATATTGTTGTTAAATGTCTTAATGTTTTCACTCTTACAAGTTTATTTTCACTGATTTGTAAATAATTTAAAGTCCTTCCAGTGTATACATAAGGTAACGTGTTAGTTTTATTTTCAAACAACTTAAAAAGTTTATCATTGGCTAAAGTTATCTGAAGTCTACATATACATATAAATCCAGTTCATTTCTATAAATTGCCATAAACATGTATTTCAGATGGATTTCGATGTATCATTTGTAGATGTATTGAGAGTATTGACAGTAGCTTAGTGTAAACAGTCAAAGCACGCCCATGAAACGCAAAATGAATGTGGGATCTGTGGAACCAAATTTTGATCATAAACGTTTTCTCCGTTACAATACTCAAAAGTCAGGGTACAGATAAAATTTGTAAACTCACAAGTAGGGTTCACAATAACCAGCAAGTAACGTTCAGTTTAAAGGAATTGACCTCCCTGTTAAAACTTTTAATTTAATGTTCAAAATACAGCAGTATTTCTTGCAGATGACTAAATAATCGTTTGTTATTGATAACTTTAGTAGTGTAGTTCGATATCAAAATTCAAATGTTTAACCAAATCAACCTTGAAATAAGACGGATTTTTGTTTGTGTTCAGTGTTGATCACCTGGCAGCAGTTCGTGAGTTTCGATTATTTTATAGCCTTATTGCTTACATTTATATTTTGCATAACATAAACGTTTAATTAAGTTTCTCTTCTATGATATAAATATAGATTTACTAACCTAACGTCCACGGTATCAACATAAATACCAATATGATAAACAAGTAAAGCGGCAGAAAATGGCTGACACTGACATCTTCTCACAAGACCTGGTTGAGGTTCAAATCGTTTATATGCTGTGAAATTTGCACTTTTTATTGATATTATGATATACAGGATTTAAAGTATATATAACTTGTGTTTATGTGGTAGGATAGCTAATAACCAATTATAGGATAAAGGACTTGTGATTATTAAATATTAAATGTAGATTACACTAAAATACTGTTTATTTTTATATGCATTTATACAATCTAATATGATAAAATGCATTTTTTTCATTTAAAAAATGTAAATAAATAAATGGGATGATTACTCGTATAAGAGATACAGCTGGAGAGACAGTGATTATTTGATAAACAAAAATAATTAATAAGGGGAAAATGCAACCTCATAATCTGAAGTAATACGCTTATAGCGTTTAGTTTAACTAAACGGAATATCCTTTTTACAAGAAATAGGGTGCCATGATGAAAATACTATGTTCTGATGACTGTAAGTATCTTTTATGAACATTTGAATGCAGGGTACCATTATTATATTTTACAATGCTAACATGAACAAATGTAATTGTTTCTTTATATAAACAGTTTGTAAATTTAATAAAGTCTTTTCAAAATATCGCGGCACGAGAGTTCCGTACGACGGAGCATATCAGCTAAAAAAATTTCTGACATCTAATTTAAAACCATATGGAAACATGACAAACCGTTACCATGAATTCTTATATTAAGTGTGCACATAGGTGGAATGCACTTGAAATAAGCTAAAATATTTGAGATTTTGTGGAGAAAATACCTTATCATAATTCAGTGTCTACATTTACCTTCAAACAATTGTTATATGTGTTATGCGCCCTATGAAAACATGTCATTTACGGCATTTAAGAAGTATGTTGAATTCAATACAAACAACATTTTAAAAAAGGATACTGTATATGAAAAGATTTAAATCAATTGTTTTAAATGTATCTGCATACCAGATTTTTTAAACTCCCGTCATTGTTCCAATAAAGGGAATAAGGAATTATTTATTCGCTCTAAACAATTCCAAACGGAACATTCAATATAACCTCAATTGTTTGACAAATAAAAACTTATTTTCCCAAGCAGGAAGTTTAAAGATCTGTTCAAGTGTGCGTGTTTTTCTATATACAATAAGTGAGACAAATCATGTCTTATTATCGTATCATTACGGTTTGAACGATTATCTATAGTATAATGTTTAAAACACTGAATAAGATAGGCAGATTATATACTTGATGCACTAAAATTTATTGAAATACATCTTACTTAAAATCTATAAAATCTACTCATAATTTGAAAACAAAAATACTTATATGTGTTTTCTCATCAACAACGAATGGCACATGCAAGAAATAGTTAACATCCTATATATCATAGCACCAAAATATTTTGTTATTTTGTTATTTTATCAAAAAATATTCAGATAATATGGCTTGACACGCTTTAAACTAGAGTATCATACTGTAATGTCATGAAAGTTTTATTAATGTCACTTCACTGGCGCGAAATGCAAAAAGTATGGACATACGGAAGTGTACGGAATTCCGTATACATGTATGATTATTGTGTGGGTAAATGCGGAAATGTTCGGGATCGTTTATGAATCTGTATTTAACTTATTTACGGGAACTTGTTAGTACCATGTCAATACTGAGATTTATAATCACTCCGTATATTGATAAAACGAAAATCAATATTCTTACAACTGCAGATTCTGTTTATAGAAATAGAGAATTAATATTAATTCCTGAATAACACATTTCCTATAAGAGGAAATAAATAATATCATCTATCATGTCTTGTTATCGTGTTATATTTCCTGGATTTATTTACATGTCAATTGATAAACTTCACGATCATTGGAGTCAATTACAATTCCACCTCTGAAGTTGAAGATGCAATTAAATGTCTAAAAATTGGAAAAGCTTCAGGACCTGATGGTGTTGATAACAGACTTCTAGAGGAGTCCGTTGAACACGTAAAACTACCTCTTTGTGAATTATTTAATTCGAGTTTACAAAATTGTTATGTTCCATCATCTTGGAAAATTGCTAATGTATGTGCAGTTTATAAAAAAGGAGATCGTTCACTTGTGTCAAATTACAGGCCTGTATCCTTGTTATCAACAATAGAAAAGGTTTTTGAACGAATCATATTTAAGCATGTATTTAATTTCCTTAATCGTTCAAAGGTGTTTACTCCATTTCAATCGGGTTTTTATTCCAGGCGATTCTACAGTAAATCAGCTTGTCTTTTTGTATGATACTTTTACTAAAGCTTTAGATGAAGGCCTTGAAGTAAAAGTTGTATTTTTTGATATAAGTAAAGCTTTTGATAAGGTGTGGCATAAGGGGCTTCTTTCTAAACTTCATCATGCAGGAATAAGAGGAAATCGTTTTAAATGGTTTTTTAGTTACCTCACTGATAGCAGCGTGTGGTTTTACCTGGAAGTACTTCAGATCTTACCAATATGGAGGCTGGAGTCCCTCAGGGATCTATCTTAGGACCACTCTTGTTCCTTATCTTTATAAATGATATTGTTACAGATATTAACTCAAAAATTAATCTTTTTGCAGATGATACAAGTTTGTATATGATTGTTAAGTCTCCAGTAGAAACAGCAACTCAAATGCAATTGGATATTGAAAAGATATCAAACTGGGCTAACAATTGGCTTGTGCAATTCAATCCTAATAAATCTGAGTCAATGGTAATTTCTAAAAAGATGAATAAACCACACCATCCTCCATTGTCTATGTCTAATGTAAGCATCCCTGTGGTTGAATCTCACAAACATCTGGGCTGTTTTCTTTCAGATGATGCTTCCTGGCATGAACATATTTCTTACATTAAAAACAAGGCTTGGTCACGAATAAATGTTATGAGACGTCTTAAGTATTTGCTTGATCGTAGACCATTGGAGGTTATATATTTTGCTTTTAGTCGACCAGTTTTCGAATATTCTGATGTAGTTTGGGACAACTGTTCAAACCATGAAAAGGAAGAACTCAAAAAGATACAGCATGATGCTGCAAGACTTGTAAGTGGATACACTAAACTTGTTTCCATATCGGAGCTCTATCACGAAATATGCTGGGAAAGTCTTGCTGAGCGCCGTCGTAAACATAAATTAATTTTATTCTTTAAGATGGTAAATGGGATTTCTCCTGAATATCTGTGTAATCTTGTTCCTAATACAGTAGGTGAAACAAGTCAGTATAATCTTCGTAACTCAACAAATCGCCAAATTATACCTACAAGAACTTCTCTATACGCTAATTATTTTGTTCCTTCAACATTAAAAGAATGGAATGAGTTACCACTCAATGTAAGAAATGCAAACTCATTAAACAACTTTAAGTCTCTCCTAAATCAGGGAAGTAGAAAAAGCAATCCTTTATTCTATTACGGTGACAGGAAATATCAAATACTTCACACGCGACTTCGGAGAAATTGCAGCTCTCTCAATCAACATTTATTTTTAAAGAATATTGTTCAATCGCCCCTTTGTCAGTGTGGTGAAATTGAGTCAACCTACCACTATTTTTATGAATGTCAAAGATTTGATAACATAAGATGTATTCTGTTAAATACAGTATCAAATATTATAGCTCCTTCATTAGAGATCATCTTGTTCGGAACGGAATCCAAATCAATTGAAGCAAATAAGATTATATTTTCTGCGGTTCATAAATATATCAAACTAAGTAAGAGGTTCGAAACATGATTTATTAATACATCTTGTACTCATTATCACAGTCGTTTTTTTTACCATTAAATTTGTATTCTCCAGAACCAGCCAAAGCAAGTCAGTTCTTAATGTGCTAGGATAACGTTATAATTACAACTAATTCCCCCAATTTATTATATATGTCTGAATATGTATGTATCCTTAAGTTTTTTTTCTCTAACATATGTATATCTAATATATGTATATGAATTCATACACATTGTCTCAGTAGATTGATGCCATCACTTTGTTGTTAATTCAAAATTGAGTCGGAGAAGAACTATATAAGATTTTATATCTTTCGATCTAATCCATTTCATCATTGTATATATTGAATGATTGTATATTATGTACTGTGTATGATTATGAATAAAATATGTTTAAACTAAACTTCACGATATAAACCCATCTCTTGATGTGTCACCATCTCTTTCTCTGTCAAACCGCCATAATCAGACAGTTCTTCTTCGATGCCGAATTGGACACACTTAAATTACTCACTCTTATCTCCTCACGAATGACAATGCCCCTTTCTGTGTAGCTTGTAATGAAAACTTTACTGTCAAGCATTTTCTTCTTGAATTGTCATGATTTTTCACAGGCCCGTAAAAGATTTTATTGTGTAAATTCACTCAAAGAACTCTTTAATACAATTCCATCAAAAAACATAATTGATTATTTGAAAGAGATAAACTTGTATTCTAGGATCTAATTGGCTCATTTTCACTGTCATTTACAAAGTTTAACATAACATTTTAAGCCTATAATAGCATTCGGCACGATTTGGCCAGTTATGTGTTGACGTGCCGTAAAAATCCAAACAAACAAACAAACATGTCAAATGCATACTGGTCAGTGAACGTGAGAAACATTGATCTTTTACAGCGTCCGCCGCATGTACAGAACAAAATGACAATATGCATTTTAATGTAGAGATATGCAACGCAATACGGTAGTCTAGCTTAAGTAATTTTGGTTCGCTTTTTTGCCTATTCATTTCTACTTATTTCTAGTAATTGGAATGAAATAGAGTTGGATTTTCAAGTAATAATTTATATCGTAAATTCAGACATTGCAAAGCTTAAAGAAAAAGCGCTGATATTGTTGTTATCTCAGGAATAATGTTTAGTTTAATAATATTTTATTGTATAAATATACACACAAAATACAATTTCATTATTTTACAGACATAATCAGGTGTACATAAAAAAGGGTTGGGTCAAAAGTTCTAATAACATTATCGTGGGCCCTTCCCTGAGGTTAGTCAGAAATAGGTTTATATTACTTGAATAAAGTTGTGTGATATCAAATAATTATCAATTTAATTTTGAAGTAATTTTCAGGAACTAATTTTAACAAATGTTTCATATGTAAATATAAATAAATCAAATGAACAATTAATAGAGATAAAAATATATAAAAAATTAGAAATATAGATAAGCACTATAATAAAATCATGATTATTATAATAAAATTATGATTCTAAGAATCCCTGTTCTGCTAGTCAATAGTTCTAACCCTTTTTGAGACACATGTGGCTAATCTATTTCACAGCATTGTAGTAACTATACAGTACAGCTTACAGTAAAAAACAATAATGTGATTGGAAAATAAAAGTTATTCAAAATATAATTTTGTTGTGTCTTAAATGATTCTTAAAAGATAGTGATTGGCCATCTTAAACGATATTACAATGGTTACAATGAACATACGCCATAAAATTGTAAAGGATTAGGCTCAGCCGATCTTTTATTTAACCTGTTAACAATTTATTGGTACGAAAATTACAGTGAACGAAAACTTGATACACAGACGTGGATCTGCAAGCTTAATTTCTTTATCATAAGTCAAAACCATCCTAAAAACTATAACACAATATCTGTGTTTATATATTCGTAGGTGAAATTTTTCTATAAGTAGATCTAAGACCAAGAAAAAATTAAATGCAAACAAAAACGATGATCACCTCACCTGTCAATCAGATAACAACTTCACGGTCGCTTTTGGTTTTAATTACACTTTTTAGAACTTTTCATCGCTTTGAATCACTACCGGAGTATATCCTTGATTGAATTAAATCACAGTTTCTTTCCACTTTTCGCTTTTTCCTTGTCCAATCTCAAAATTTATTCCTACGTGACACACCTTTCGTATTGTCCGCCATTATTTTGGTTTGGTAAATCATATCACGTGACTCAGATCCGAACATTTACGGATATAATCGAAGGGCTTCCCGCCAAAATATAAATCTTATTTGACTAACCCAGTCAAATAAGAAAATGCATTTTTTAGAATGGTCAGAAATGTTACGGAGAGCATTTCTAAGTTGGAAAACTTTGTCAATACTAGTTAAATAATGCATTTGATAACAATAAGGCGTTAATTTGACAATCTGTTTTGATGAATTTGACCAGGAATATAACTTTAAATTAAGTTATTTAATTATCTTAAATGTATAAAGTATAAGTTTCAAAAGTCAATAATGTTCCATTTAAAGTTATTTATGGCTTTTGAATTAAGTGATCTAAGTATCAAATGTTAAGAAAAAGGAATAAATAATAGAATGAAATAATAAATTTTTTGCATTAGTTACAAAAACTGCAAAATAATAATAATAATAATAAATAAATACGAAGATATTCACCGCACAAAACCCTTACTGTTTCAGCAGTAGAATGATTAGATATTATTCAATTAAATCTCTTGCTTGATTTAACAAAAGTCTGTATTTCTTTAAAAAGAATTTCATTTCCGGATTCAGATCGCCCTTCTATTTTTATACACTATGAGGATGAAAAGATCTTGTATTTAAAAACAATGTTCGTTTTTGTTCACTGTATAATTTGCATTAAGAAATAGTGTTCTGAATTTTCAATGTGTGCTCCACATATACAAAACAATGTGATTGTAATATAGATCCGAATTAAGGTTACTTCAGTTGTTTCTTAAACGAGTATAATGTACAGTAGAGAATTGTTCACCTTTAATGAAAAATGAAGGGACCGATGGGGATTAAAATATTTTTTTATTGTTTGCTTAAAAGGAATGGAGGATTCTGATTCACGTATATTAATTGAAAGTTTATTCCATAGTTGTAGTGCTGAAGGTAAAATGGATTTCGAATAAATTCCTGTTCTTCTGACAATTGATGCGTAGTCTAAATTGTTTCTTAAAGAATATGGGTTTCCATGTGCATATTGTACAGATGGGGGAAATAATTGCATTAAATAAAGTTGTAGAAATTGTTTTTGCCTTTGTACATCAAAAGAAATGTTTGAATATGTCTCCTATCTGAAAGCGAAATCCAGCCTATTTCTGTTAATAATTTTTGTATAGTAACGGATCTTGTCAATCCTGTAACAACACGGGCAGCTTCATATTGATTTTTTTCTAATGCTTCTTTCTCGTATTGCGAACAACAGGAATAATGTTAAATCATTTAAAAAGTAAAAATATACATAACAGGATTATCTGGTTTAAGTTTCACAATTATTTCTTTAATAAAACTTCTGACATTTATTATCTGCATTTTATTTATGGGGAGAATACTCACCAATTGCAAATTTGATAGATATATATTTATTCAACTGTTTGCAAAATGATAATTTTAGAACATTTTAGTCAGAAGACATGGTAATAATCTCAGGTGATTGTAATGCAAAGGCATCATGAAAACTTGACTACATATTACAATCAATTTGTGCCAGACATCGACTCCGATGATTTTTATGTTGATACACACTTGCCAAGATTTTCAATAGATAAGGGGAGTAACTGATATGGTAATAAAATAAAAGACATGAGCAAAGTTACTTCCCTTAAAATGGCAAACGGTCGCTTTGGAAATATGTTTTTTATTATAATGGTGATAGCTTGCTACAATATTAATTATTGTGTAAAAAAAATTTGAAATGAAAAACAATTTTCATGTCTGTAATTTTAATGAATTTAGCGACAATGATGCTTTAAACACAAATAGATCCAAAGTATTTAAGTATGAGTATATCAATTATAGCGACATTGATACAGGACTATATCGTTCTGTAATAATAGCGAAATAGCCTGTTTTAAATGATATATTTATAAAATGTGATGAAAATAATGTAAACTATGGTGGCTGATTTATGCCATTCATGTTTTCGTTCTGCGATCCTGCCAAGCGAAAACTTGAAAATTAAAAAGTTTAAAAAGCGGGGGCGTGAAGCGAAACCATGGGTATTAGCTGAGCGCGTGCAAAAAGTTGGATATTTAATTGTAATACAGAGGGGCGGGGACGCGATCTTTTTATTATCATTAGACGCTAATAAGCTAATAAGCTGACTTTCGCGCCTCCGCAAAATCATTTTTAAAAAGCTTTTCCCCCCGCGCCCTCACTTAAGAACAAAACCCATGACAAAACCAACATAGTGCTTTTGAGAACAGCGTGTATCCAGACCAGCCTGCACATCCGGACAGTCTGATTAGGATCCATGATGTTCGCTATCAGTTTCTCTTCTCGTAATGGCGTTTGTAAGCAAACAACATGGAGACTGATCAGACTGCGCGGATGCGCAGGCTGGTCTAGATCCATGCTGGCCGCAAACATACTATGTTGGTTTTGTCATGGCGCGGCTCCGTGACATGACATTTCCAACATTTTGGTCAAATGACGTAATCGTAGAAACGTTTGCCAATTTTTTCTCTAATTATACGACAGGCGCTTCAAAACTGTCAATTGTCAACTGTCCTGTCCAATCAAGACTTTGCAGTTTTTAGACACTGCGCACATCAGTTGAAACTGAGCAAAAAATATTTGTTACTGCACTAAAATATCACAATTGTTCACCAAATGATGACCGTTTCCCATTGTTTAAAGATAAGGGTAGGAAAGACTCACTTTAACAGCATAAATTTGATGTACAAACTGCGACGATAAACTTGTTCTGGTAACCTTGAACCTCTGACAAAACACTCTTTGAATCGTATATTAAGTACCAAGACAAAACATTTTAAGGAAACTTTGAGTTGGCAAATCTCATTTCATCTATTTAACGGACAGAAAAAAACGTTCAGGGCTTACTTACTTGAACTAATTAAACAATAATTACATGTATTCTTTTAATTGTTATTTTATTTCAAGTGATGATATTTTTTCAAGTATTTCTTTTTATTATAGCATGTCATGGATGATATGTATAAAAATTTACTTAAAATAGAGAAAAGTTAAAACATTAGTTATACTTTTACATCCTGAGAAAATTGGACCTTTTGATTATCTGTTGTATAAACATAATTTCCTTACTAGGCAGGGAAACTTAACACATTACTATGATATAGACTAACTTAGAACTCAAAAGATTTAAGTTAATCTATGTCATTCATTCACTGGTAAAATTGAATGGCAAATGGCCCATCAGAATGTTGCTGGGGTTCTAACCGGTAGGGGACTTATGAATTGCTTGCAATTCTATGATAATTGCTTGTTTTTCTATCAGTTACGAACTACTGAGTATTTGTTACTTTTAATATAAATTAATAAACTAAATAGAACCAGGAAGATATCACTCATATGTATATCACGGACACTTCAATTGACTGACAATTGTTAAGGGTAGTGAATGTGTGCGTTAAACGCTTGAAGCTCTTGAAATTCTGTCCTGCTTTATATAAAAGTTAGGGGAAAACAAAATTTCCTTGAAATTACAACATTAAACATAAAGTAAGTAGCATACTTCAAGATCCATACTTATTTCCATAATAATAAGGAACATATATTTGAAAGTAAAATATTGTGAGGTGTTTGAAGGAAGTAAATTATACATTGCATACAATCCACATAAATTGCCATACAAATGTCAAAATAGGCAAAATTGTCACTACTGCATTAGCCACCCATTAGACATATGGTGATATTTTACTTTGTCAATATTTTGCGTTGTTATTTAAAATGTAAATGTCAATTCTTGTAATAGTTTATGCTGATAAGGGAAAGTATTTTTTTTGTGGCCTACGTATTATTTTATGATTCTGTAAATGTCATAAATCTGTATTGTGAATCTTATTCTTAAAAGCACATTTCTTGATTTAAAGACAATAACTGCGCTAAAAGGATAAATTTTCACAGCAATGATAACTATAAGCTGTAATTTCCTTTGTTTTGCGCAGTAGAACGCGTGTGTCATTTTCATTAAAGGGCCTGTTTCCCATACCTTAATGGAAATACTTATCATGCTTCAAATATTGTTGTTGTTAATGTTTATACGTGAATATGCTATATATGTATATGATCATACACCGACGTGAGAAAACATCATTGTATAAGTGTGTTTTTGTACATATCAATTTCTTGAGCCTGGCGATTTTCCGCAATCTTTTTATTCAAATTAAAATGTTGAATTTTATTGAAGCATATGCCGTTGGGGGGATAGTTTGCAGTTACAACTACCTTCCATGAACAGTCTGAATCAAACAAGCAACATTTTCAATTTTGATGTTTTGAATGTTCTTAAAGGAGTTTTTCTCTATTCTTTGTTGGAATTCATAGTTAATGAAAACATGATGACCAAAGTTTTAATACCTTGCGTGATTATATTTCTTTAATTTTATGATTTTGTATTTCGGTTATTTCATTGTATATATAAACACTTATTTTTTGTCAACATACTCCTTATGATATTTTATATGTTGAATAATAAGTTTAGAAAAGAGCGTGCATTTGCGTAAAACGACCGACGTTACGTAAGCTAGTCAGTTAGCTTCCTAACATGAAAAATTCCAAAGTGCCCGGTGGCAATTTAACTTACAGAGGTGAGGGTGTAAGTGTATAAATGTTAAACAATACCGACAACATCTTATGATACCATAACTACGACTCGTATAATTGCTGAATATCTAGTGTAAATACCTTTCAATGTTCATTGTAAGTTTAGATTAGAAACAAATAACTTCCTAAAAACAGTTTTACATGTTGTTTATTTCACTCAATTTAATGTATATGTTTCTTTTCCTTATAAAAATTTAAAAAAAAACTTTGCTAAATTTCATGACTTCCCTATCCTTAAAAGAGTATTTAAAACAAGTTTCATAAATACGACAAGTGTCGCAAAAGAGTAACTGTCGAGTGTTGTCAAGTATTAGCTTATATGGTCATGAGTATTTAATCGATCTCATTTATCTTTTCCATTGATCATTATCAGATAAAAAAGGACAAAAATTATGCCACGTTATTTATGATGCATTAATGAATTTATTTATCTACAATTAAGTTGAAAATTGTATATATCAAAGTTAAAGAGAAAATGGCAATTTAAGTCAGAAAAACTTGCACAAATTAATATACTGTAGCAAGTGAAATGAGTGCAGCAAGTCCAATAGTGCAGCATGTCCAATTCTGCAGCAAATCTTATACAGTGCAGCACGACCAAGGAGCGCAGCAAGTCTAAGAAGCGTAGCTACCTAGTTCAATAATGCAGTAAGACCAATAGTGCAGCAAGTCCAATACTAAGGAGCACAGCAAGTCCAAGGTGTGCAGCAATTCTTAACCAATAATCACAAGTACCACTCGAAATATCAATTAAAATCTCATAAGTGGAACCAAAACTTTACAACAATATTAAACCAGAATTTGATAATCCGTACATATCTATATACAAATAAAAGGTTCCTTTCCAGCTCACTATAAATAGACATGCTGCTTGTTGTATGCTTAACACATTGACTTACAAAATTTTAGATGTGCTCGTTCGAATTCTTTACTTTTACCAAATCCCCATTTTTTTCACAGGCATACTTTAAAATACATAAAATTGAACAAATAATTTAATGCCTTTAGAGATTTCCCTGCTAAATATTCTTGATTCAAAGTAAGAAGTAAAACTACCAGTATAGTTAAAGACAGTACCTTAATAATTGAAATTGTCAACTAAAGAATATCCTTAAATGTCCAATGCTCGTTATTTCAAATCAGACCCATCATCCTACTATAACCATAACCGTACTTTTAACATTTGTATACTTTTACTCCTAATAAAGTCCAGTAATTATGCAATTCATTTTAGCTTTCGTAAGTCTTCAGGTGATTTACTTAAAATAGCAATACTATCAGCAATTAACAGAATAAATGTAATATCATCGTTAAACCAGAATTACGGAAGGGCAGCTGATGTCTCTCCCACTAGTAAAGCTGGACAGTTGCCATATGAAAAAAAATAAATACACAAGTGAGTCATTTGTAGATCAGACTTTCCAAAAAATACACTAACAGTTCAACTTGACATTTTGTTTATCTTATTACAAAAAATCACATGCACCGTTGTACAAAACGAATGTCAAAACTTATAAAACTTAGCAAAATGAATGAGGTATTTAATTATGTAAGTATGCACATCCGTTATATGGAACTGTTATGTCTTTAAAAGAGCGGATATCAAAATATCAACATGCAGTCAAATGTTTTAAATGCTTTTAAAAAAGTATTTACAATAGTGTTAAACACATAAAAATATAAACAGATATACAGCACTATACAATTAGGAAATAGTTTGTGTTTGATATAATGTCGTCCATTGTTTATAATTTAAATTGTTACTCTGTTCTCAGTCCGACTCTTTTAATACAGTTCATTGTTGTTGATGACCATTTATCTTCGCACGTGCTTACTGTGATAAGTCCATCAATGATATCAAGTGTCTGGACGAATTTCTCCATATTCATGCTCAGAAACTGTAAAGAATGAAACGAAAAGAAAGATATATTTAAATCATTTAATGAAACCAACTAAAATGTAGACGAAAAGTTTATATAAACAATTTATATATTCACACTAAATAACTTAGGTTTACAATACGATGATCTAAACATTAATTCACAAATTCACAAATACCTTGAACTCTTTCGAGATCCTCATAGTCAGGCGACTTTAACACAGTGTTGCTCTTTGTTGCTGAAAAATAAACCTTTCCATATACTGGTATTCTTGAAATATATCAACGCAACTTAACTGAGTTATTGACAACATAACGGATTATAAAATGTGATTGAAATATACAAGTTACGCTTTGGATACATAATTATTTTTCAACAACAACAACAAAAATAACAACTTACAATGCCCGCACATTTATCTCACATGCGATTAAATGATTTGCACACCATTTTAACTTCAGAACAATCAGTTATGCAAAAAAGCACGAATGTACATCTTCATTGAAATATTCAAAATGCCAAATATTAAATATTACCAAGGTAAACCCTTAAAAATATTCAAGATATGTTATGGTATTATAGGTACGAAATAAATTGTTAGTAATTAAATATACGAGTATCTTAAATAAAATGCACAGAAAGATCTGAAGAAGCCAATTAAAAGTCTAGAAAAAAAACCCAACAAGAAATACCTTGTATTATTCCATGCTTGCTTGCACTGCCAGCATTTGCTGAATTTCCACATTCCATTTCAATGCCTGAAAATATTTGAAAAATTATGCTACCATTTATCTAAGTTATTACGACTGAAAATATTTGAGTAATTACGATACTATTTTATCTAAATTATTACGCTTGAAACTCAATGGTAAGAACATATGATTCAGATTGAAAGTCATTTAATTAAGAACTGACCGTGTAAATGGAGATATAAGGGGAGCGGTGGTCTATTGGTTAAGGTGTATGCCTCTAAATCCAGGGATCATGTGTTCGAGCCCTACTCGGGTTACAACCCGTTTTTTATATGACACCATGACTGGTTGGTTCAGGGAAACGGACTCAAAAATGATTGATATTAGTGCAAGAACTTGTTTCGCAATCGAGCTTAAATAAATATGTTAAAAATTAATATGAAGAACATAAGATTCTTGATGAAAAATAATCATCTAAAAGTTAAAAATAACATTTATATATATATTTACCAGAGTTTTCATAAACAGGTCCTTTTGTTTTGTAAGTATCATTGACCCTGTAATGTACATGAAATGTTGGCCATATTTCTTTTAGATCATTTAACTTGTCATTAATATATATGCAGTACTCAAAAACTGTTGTAATATATTCATGTTGACAAGAAAATATGATGGATAAAAGTGATTCTAAATACGCGGAAGAAACAAAAAGCTAAAGAAAAATATAATGATGTGTTGCTTTTTTAACATCGTATTTAAAAGTACCATAAACAGGCTTTCGGGATTATCTCACTCCTACAAATGTTTTTTAAATTTGATAGTACTCTTAAGTTTAATTGAAAATCTTTGATTGTTTTAGAGAAATGTAACTTAGCAAAATGTTAATCAAGAAATTCAAAGATAAATAGGAAGGGGGGGGGAGTTGAGGGGTGGTATAACTCAGAAAAATAATAGAGTTACATGTCCTTTTGAAATGCATTCCAATTTAAAATTGCAACAAGTTTGACAGTTTTTCAGGAAGTGACCTTAGAAAAAAAACAGTAAAAAGTACATAACTTTGAAAATATCAATTCTGGGATTATCTGCCCTGTCACATGTAAAACAAGTCTGAAGTTTTATAGTGTCTGCGAAAATAGTTCTTCGCAAAAAAGGTTAATCAGGGATAAAATCAGGGCTAAAAAGTTGAAAAAGAGACATAACTTTGCAAAAAAAAAAAGAAAAAAGAAATGACTTTTGAAATTGTGTTCATTCATCATGTTCATGACAAAAAAATGTATACCAAGTTCGAACTAGTTACTAGGTTCAACAGTTTCCGACGGCGAAATTAACGAGAGGGTCATGGCAATAGTTTCACTTCTTTCTTCATTTTGTTTTTTGAAAAGTGGAACTCAGAAGGCGAAAAGTTTTTAGAATTTTGACATAATTCATATATTGTATAGTATTTTTACAGTATAAGTTCTATCTTGGACTTTAATTCAGTTGAATATATTAACAATCTTTACCTTTTACGATATTTCCGGAGAATCAACGTAACCACAAATATGATGTTAACAACTAATGACACAGCAAAAAATGTTCCAAATGATATAGCAGCTGTATTTACTGACTGCTCTGAGGAACTTGAGTCTAAAAAAACAGCGATAAACAACAACAATTATCTTACCTTAGAAATAAAAGAGTGCTACATGGGTATACTTTAAGACATATTAAAAAAGTAAGTACATAAGTATATCACTATAAATTCATCAATAACATAAAATTTAATCAAAATGTCTTGCTTTTAATTGGCTTTCAACATATTGTATTTTTATTCTATACATAAAAACACGGGTATAATTGTTGTCGCAGGCACTTAAAAAAAATTATTTTTATCATTAAAATTCATAATCGTTAACATTATTTTTATCATCATTTGCAGCGGAAACAAGCAACATCATCATCATTCCAAATATACAGAGGAGACATAATATGACATTACCACATAGCATAGCTAAAAATGAAAAGCATATATATCACGAATGGTGAAAAAAACGAGCTGTTTTGAATAAATCTTGCCTGATGTCAGAGGACAAATGGGGTCATTCTTTACTTTCATTTTGCATCCTTTTGTACATTTGCCGTTGTCTTGCTCACAAAGTGTATCGCTGCAATAAACGGAACATTTCTCAGAACACTGTAAACCATGGAAACCATCTACGCATCCATATAGACACTTTCCATTAATTTGCTGACATAAATTTCCAGCTGTGGTTGTTTGAGTCTTGCATGTAGAGGCACATGCACAATTACAACTATCACCATAAAAGTTATTTTTACAACCGCCACAAACACCTGTTTCGATATGACAGGACTTTAGACAGTTCTGCGGACATTGTTTGTCACAGTGGTCATTGAAGTATCCAGGCTTACATTGTTTACACTCAGTATCTGACAAACATGTAAAACAGTTGTTATTATTTATACAACATCTGTCGCCAGAATAATTGTTTAAACAGCCATCAGAGCACGTTCCTGTATCTCTGTCACATACACCGTTCAAACAGTTAGACGGACATCTCTCAGAGCAAAGTGAACCATAGAAACCAGGACGACATCTATCACATTTTTTCCCATTAAAGTTGACACGACAGCTAAAACAAATACCAGTGTCTTTTGTGCAGACTGACTCGGCACAGTTATTTGGACAGTCACGTTGGCATGTATCACCATATTTGCAGGAATGCACTGATAGCATTGTTTTTCTATAAAGTTTCATCAAACATCCATATGAGCATTCACCATTGCTTTTCTCACATTGCTGATTTTTACAGCCGACAGAACAATTCATGTTACAGTAAAGTCCATACCAGCCTGTTGCACAAATTTCACATTTAACACCAACGATCGTGTCTATAGAACATCCGTCTGTGCAATCTCCGGAATCTTTATTACACACGTTACCTTTACACCCTGTAGGACATTGTTGATCGCACAAATTTCCATATATCCCGGTTTTGCATTTGTCACATCTTTCCCCAGCAAAATTACGGAAACAAGCACAGTTTCCAGTCAGTTTATCGCAAGTGTTTGATATACAACCAACTGAACAACTGTTGGCGCATGTCGATCCATAAAGACCGCTTTTACAAAGCGAGCAACTATTATAGGACGAACAGCGTACACAGTTATCTCGACATTTGTATGTACAGTCGTTTAACAAAGGGGGGTTATTGTTGCCGTACTGGTAACCTTTAAAATAACCATCCTTACACGATCCACAATAAGTATTCGATGTACACGTGACACAGTTACCTGGACATAAACTATTACATATTTTACTGGTATCATAATATCCATCCTTACACGACACACACTGACCATTATCACAGTTACAATTTTCAGGACAGTAACGATAACGACAATCATTGTAACCATTGGCGTTATAATATTCCTCCTTGCATGATGTACACGTGGTTCCTGACGTGCATGTTTTACATCCGGATAAACATTTTGATGTGCAGTCTCTAGCAGGGCCCGGATAATAGCCATCATAGCACGCAGTACACGTATCTGCATCACTATAATTATCGCATTGTGTACAATTGTGTGTACATTTGTCATAACATCGAGCACCTCTATGACCATCAATACAGCCTAAAGAACATTCGTCAGGAAAATATTGCCCGTTTTCACATTTTCTATCTATACAGCATGTACAATTTACTTTACATTGTTCATCTGTCTCTGTAATGGGAAAAATATTTTGTTTCATTTACACTACCACAACCTAATTTGCTTCATTTTAAACTTGAATTATGTAATTAACAAAGATGAATACAAGTTAAATGTTGATGCTGCACATCAAAGACGCCGCGTTAATGATGTAAACAGTCAATCAGCACTGAAATCGTTTTGTATTACAGTTGAATATCCGAAGCACAAATCTTTTTTCTCCATGGTCTTGGTATGTGCTCGTTGTTTAATAATTAAGTTGCATTTTTTTGTGAAAAAGTAGAACCTAATGCATAAATTCATAAAGTAATGCCATTCTGTAATTATGATATGTTTGTCTGTTGCGACAAAGATTGAAACGTCTGGTAGAAGCAAAATAAATTGGATAACAAGTAAAATTGAAATGATTGGTATACTTAAATTAAATTTAAGACAATATGTGCCGAGAAAATTATCCCATTTAAAATATTGGTACGAATTGCATAATGTTTCGAAATAATTTGAGGACGAAACTGTTCTGCATGATTCTCCACTTACTGGCCGTAGCGTAACCAGTGCGCAGAGTTTGGCGTACTTTATTAACGGTTGAGGGAGAACCGTCTCTCTGATAGTGGACATGGTTTAGGCTTTGTAACTTGTAATTTAATGATTCGACAAGTGATATTGATCAAGTTGTCCTGGTTCCCTTCCGCCCCGTCAATGACGACTAAATGCTAACATACGTAGCATCACATTAAATTTGGTGACAATTTAAGGCGGAACCGAACTTCAACAGAGGCGGAGCAATTGAAGTGAGTGACACTGCCTCAGTCGTTAACTCTCTCAACGGTTAAGTTTTAGAACTATCGACTATAGACTGGCTCATTATTTATTATGTAGATAAAATTAGATAATGATAAAAAGAATATGACTTTCAATCATGGCACTATCACTTCAGTTAAACGTTTATTCGAATCCCTTGACATGTTGTACATCAGAAAAGCTATTTTTATTAAGAAATTTGAAAACAGTGTGATATTGTTAAAACAATAGATAAATCACAACATTAAGTCTAAAATTGTCTGTATGGACAAATGCATCTCTACAAGACTCCGCGTACACGCGGCGTCTACTCACATTATTATCTGTAATAAAGACTAATGTAAATTTAGTTACCTCCTTCTACTTGGTTGTTGCTAACATTTAACCAAATACTCCATACGAACAATATCTGAAATATGTATAATGCCACTTCACAAATAATACATGTACTTCTTTTCAAACAATAAATATTTATAATTAATCACGGTATTATTCGAATTCAAATAAGTGTGTTTTTGTCACAATCTTTTAAACATTTACCAAAATTAAAATAGGTTCTGTAAATCCTTTTTACATTGCACATTTGAAATAACCTATATTGACATTTGATTTGGTTTGGTTTTTGTTCCCAAAAGAATATTTAATGTTCATACAAATAAACAACAAACAATATATTATAACATAACGTAAAAGGATAAATATGAAAGATGGGTCACCTTTGACGAAATATGTGTGTTTTGATTTGATAATTCCTTATACCCACAACATTTAAATATGGTAGATAGCTTCAACTTATTCTCAAAATAACACTTTTTCCTTCAGTTTAAACTGTTACTTATTTGAACTAATCTCAACTTTCAACTTTCTAGAACAAACCAGTACCGGTGAAACATAAGAAAACATTATCGCGACATTAGAAGTGTTTGTACCTACGACTCGTGGGTTGGGAGGCAATCACCTCAGTCAACTATTAATCACTTGTCTTACGCTGTAGTAAGATGTCTTAAAACTTTATGTTTTATCAAGGCATTATGCAAAAAGTGAAATTTGAAGTACAGGCTTATAAAAATAATGGAAGATCTGTTCATTGAAGATACATCTATAAATTTCTAAAAGAATACTAATAAACACATATTGAATGATTCCAAATTTCTTGGTAAAATACAAATTAAACATTATATGAAAAAAATATTTTCAGCATTAAGATTATTTGGGTTATTTTATTGGAATTATCTGTCGGCAAGGGTATTTGTTAGTAGTATGATATTGTTCTACTTGACGGATCTCTAAAATTCCCAACGCTTTCTTATGACTACATAAGGCTTGGAAAAATCGTTTATTTCTATTAATTTCAGAACCTACAAACTTAGAATGGGATTGTCCCATCTTCCTCCCATGACACAGGTCGTACGTAGAGACGACCCTGTTATGGGAGATATGGTATGCACATAACACATGCACCGATATTACATTTAGTAAATAAACAACAGATCCCCTAATTTTAGGTTATAAATGAAATATATACTCGCCCATATGGTTTCTTTCCGATGGCGAGGGTAAACAAACGCAAACACACGCAAATTTATTTCTCTCACTTGTTTTTAACAGCTGTATACGCTATATGCTTAAACGTTTATGAGTAAGAAAGTAAAATGCCAAGAGGTCGCAAAAGAGCAGAACCCACAAGTCGACCAGGAGTTCGGACACGTCAGTCGTGGGACCAGGGTCCTTCCAGCAATATCCGTGGTGAGAAGAGGGGTGTTGACGTTCTTGTTGATTGTTGATCCCCGGGTGAATCAGTCAGACGCTCGTAAGTCGTCGATTATCGATTTTGAACATATCATTCAAGCTTGTAATATTTTGCCTGCTAATTCAAACAGTAATTCTAAAATTGTTTAGTGTGGCGGCGTGACTTTACCTCCTAGAACTTTTTCTTTACATTTAGATAATCGCAGTAATAATTAACCTTCTGTTGTTATAAATGACTTGCCTGTTTTGGCCGGAATAAGACTGGCTGATGACGATTTATCAGCTCATGTGCCCGCGACCCTTAAACAGAAAACTTGTAAGGGGAAATATATCAATTTGGCTTCACTATAAAATGAGTCTGTTGAATTGTCCGTGTGTTGCAAGTGGTCGGTGTTTCGTCTAGGTAGCGATGACCACCTCGAATCCGCACAGAGGGAGTGAAAAAACAAAATAACTAGCATTGAAAAATAAAACAATGCTCTTATCATTTCTTTACATTGTCCAAATGTTTGGCCTTAATAATGAAATTTGTGATGCATTGTCTCGTTGTCAGCTAATCCATTTCAGAGAAATGGCACCGGAAGCAGACCTGCATTCTCAACCAGTAACATAATTCCTCTTGAACATTTGTAATCTAGAGCTCAATCATTATTACAATCCTGCTTAGCACCGAATACCATTCTACGTATAACACAGCGCTGAATATTTTATGAAATTTCGATCTGCTTATCAATGGCCAATACCAAGCCAACATGTTGTTCTGTTTATTGCTAAGGGAAAATCAGCAGCTACAATTTCTACTTACATTTGCAAAAGAAAATTTCACGTTTCTTGCCTGCAATTCAAAGAAGGCTTTCTATACAAATTATATCATTAAACAATATACAATGTGGACCTGTGACGAAGTTTGTAGAGCACTTTCGTTTTTATAAGATAACATTTATGTCAGGTTTGGTAATACAGTTTTCAAACAGATTATAGGCATTCCAATGGGAACTTATTGTGCATCCCTGGTTTTATGCTTAGTCTTTCCCCTACTTCATATCAGGAAATTATACATGCACTTACCAACAGTTCCCGCTACCTAGATGATATCCTTAACATATAAAGTCCTTATTGCGATCAATTGGTTTCTAAAGTATATCCCAGTGAACTAAAATTGAATAAAACTAACTCTTCAGACGTTATTACATCTTTCTTGGATTGAAACATTTCTATCATTACACTCTATAGTAACTAAAATCTACGATGAAAGAGATGATTTTGATTTTATATTGTTACCTATCCTCATTTAGTGGGAGATGTACCTCATGCTTTATCATATTGGGTGTATATTTCTCAATTAATTAGATTTGCTAGGGCGTGCAGTCGTGTTGATGATTTTAATTAACGCAATTTATTTATTACTAACAAACTTCTTATTATAAATTGAGTAAATATTTTACTAAGTTTAACCATCGTAATCCAGATTTAGTTTTAAAATTTAATTGTAATTTAATAACTCTTTTACAACTAGGTATTAGCAAACCTAATTTCTATGGAGATGTGGTTTACAAACTTTGTAGGACCATGGGTCATAGTAACTTTTCTGCCGTCTTCACTAAAATTATCAAACAGTTTATTAAAAGAGGTTATGGCCCAATTATTTTAGAGCATACCGTCAGCTTGGTGTTTAACCCTTTTACAGTTGGACGTTACGCTTTCCTCTTTTAATTACATCTGACGGACTAAGTGGCGCTGTGGGAGACTCTATGATGGACAGTTCTTAAAGCCCTTTGGGACTGAATTGCCTTAATGTTCGTCTTCTGCTTGCTTCGTCGGGCCCTTGTGGGTGATTTTCTTGTTGCTCTGCCTTCCTTTAAGGCATTGACTACTTTGGTTACGGTAATTAGGCTGTACCCTTTTCTACATATTCACACAATCTTTTATGTGTTTTTTTCCGTCTAATGTAACCATGGCCATTGTTAGAATTTCACTTGGCGGGGATTAATTTTATTTACAATTTCGTGTCATTCAGGAACATATTGGGGCTAAGAGTGTGGTTTGGAGCGCCTTAAACCGGTTTAAACTCCCCAGTGGTTAAAACACCTTTGACTGTTCCTATACTGTACCCCTCTGGGTACCTTCACGTGTCTTTCATGTCTGTATTGTTACTTTCTTTTAGTGTTTACATGTTTTGTGATGTCTGCTTTGTTGGATTTTCGTTGACGGTAGGTATTTCCTCATCCCTCCCCATTTTTTACCCCCTCCTCTTTTCGCCCTTGTCCCTTTGGTTCCCATATGGGCCCGTTTTAGTTTATATATTTTCACACATTACACGACCTTTCGCCGCCCTTGTGTCCGCTCCGTGTTTTTGTAGGGTGTCTTCTGGGTGCCCTACTTTGGTATGTCGGAGGCTACGTCCTGTGAACATTGCCTTATTCTTGTTATTTTACTTACGTTGTGTGTTTGAACTATCTTCACAAACTTCAAGGATTTTTATGATATATATATATGACGTTTTTGTCGTGTCTAAATTGTTAGAAGGTTGTCTCAGATGTAAGATTTCTCGTGATAATCGTGCTCCTGTTTCAGGCACTGTTTAAATTGGCATATTTTGGGTTATTTCGGGTCAGTGAGCTTGTAACTCCTTTTAAAACGCAAATTCATATAGTTATTTATTGTCAGATTTGTCAATAGTAGACAATATATATGTCACAATTCGACTTCATTATTTTAAGGCCAATCAAACCGGAAAATAACTTAAATTAAAAGAGATCCGATGAACAAAATTTCCGTCTGTCTTATTCATGCTTTGCAACATTTCTTAGCTATGTGGCCTACAGTGCAAAGCCCTTTTTTCATACACCGTGATGGTGTAACAGTAACAAGGGATCAATTTTCGGCTGTTTTGAATAAGTGCATTCAAGCAGCGAGCTTTTCATCAAAAGTTCTTTATAAAACTATCAGTTTAGCTACTGACTTAGCTAGTCAATGCCTTTCATCTGAGTCAATCATAAGATTGGGCAGCTGGTCTACCCAGTGTCATAGCCGGTATATTCGAAATCGAGAAATCGTTCAAACAATACATGTACTTACAAGTTTACCGCAAATCTATATGTCTTATGGTTAATTAACTACGGTTAATTATTTCTTTATTTAGATATTTGGATCCTTGTAGATCCTATTCTAAACTGGGCAGGTATTCGCGCACAAGAAAACAGGAAATAGAATGTTTGCGTCCCAAGCAGAACCATTGACTGGCTAGCGGTCAGGGGTCTGAGATGGACTTCCTTACATCACGAGATTGAAACGAAGGTTCTCTATTCCTACTTCAATTAAAATAATACATTTGGGGGAAAATGATTTAATTAATATTTCAAACTTACAAATGAAGAATGTCATGCGCAACGAATTATACTGAAGAGAGGCCTTCCCAACAACAATTATTATATAGATTGATATGTTACCAAGACGGGTGTGGAGATTCGTCCCAAGTGCATATAAAGCCTTGGAAAATAAAAGGTAAATATTAAATAGAAAAAGCCATCAGCTCGTTAGTAGTTTAGGAAATTTTGACTTAGTTAAACCTGAATTTGATTCGAAAACTGCCTTTTTTGCCAAGATGGAATTCATTTAAATGAAATGGGATTGGAGTCTTATTTCGATGGCTTGCGGGATGCAATCTTAAGAAAGTTGTAATTGGTCTTAAAATAATTTGGGGAATAAATTAAGAAATTTATTG
Organism: Ruditapes philippinarum; assembly: GCF_026571515.1. Taxonomy (NCBI): domain Eukaryota; kingdom Metazoa; phylum Mollusca; class Bivalvia; order Venerida; family Veneridae; genus Ruditapes; species Ruditapes philippinarum. Next base: position 46,193 of record NW_026861882.1, on the reverse strand, counting down.
GCGGTAAAATTCTGTCGACCGGAAGACGAGCCGATGTGGCTAATTCAGTCTTGTATTAAGTTATCTTTTTTGAAGTTGGATCCGGCTGTGTCTCCTTTTCCGGGCTGGGTTAACCGCTAGGGGATTGGGTATGCCGTTGAACGTTACAATATTTTAAATAGGTACTGCGGAGAGATATCATAAGTTCATCAGTCGTTGTTTTAACTGGACAGTAATATATTTCGCACTAGTACTTTGGTGATTCCTATATATAGCCTTGTTCTTCTCGCTTTGCTTTGCCTTGCCTGCGATTATACTGCCTTGCCTTCCCTTTAAGGGCACCGGGTCACTGTTTTCGTCTACCTCCTGGGTCAACCGGTGGTGGGTGTGAATGGTCATGCGACGTTCTTTGGACCGACGCTACGGCAGTTGTATTTTTATGATTCTCTTACTACGCAGTTCCTATGGGGTAAAAAACTTATGTTAGCTAGCAAGGTTAAATAAAAGTAGTTTGTCTCCATTTAAAATGGTATGTTAAAGAGTCATTGGCTTGAGTTGTAATCATGGTTGATTTATGTGTCTGGTTTTGGTTACATGTTACACGTTTACTCCTCTTTCTGTCGCGGAATTTATATTTATAGCGGTTCAAACTTTGTCGTTTTCATAACAGCTTGTATGTTATACTACGAAAATGAAAGTAAAATATATAAGTAAATAAACACATGTGTTGATTGTATGATTTGGTTCTCTTTATTTCGAGTAATAAAATGAATTTATGTTAAGAGAAAAAAAATGTTTAAATGATTTTCGAATTCTACTGTAAAATTGTTATGTTATTTTATGTACAACGAATTTAATTTGTCAAACATCTGAGTTGTCTTTGTTTAATATATTTATTATTTAACAGACACAACTTCGTAGTTAAATATTTACTATGTGACAAAAGAATAAAAAACAATATTTGGCACATATAACATAGTTTTAAGAGTTTTAAGAGTAAAAGATGAAGATGAATTATGAGAATGTGATATCATAAATGGAAGCTCGGGTATACAGTAGTTGCCTTAACACCAAGGCAAATCTGTTCCTAACACCTTTAAATACTGGATATTAAATATCGGTCACACCTATAAGCTCGTTGACATTTATCATGGTGAAGGTTCGAGTCCATCACAACACCAAGGTGTTACAACTAAACAACAGATCACCTCCCTTGAATCAGATTTTCATCTACGTTTAATTGGCACTTATTATTGATATTATAATTATATAATTATTCTAAAGAATTTAAAGTATATATTACTTGTATTTCATTTGTAGGATAGCTAATAACAAATTAATAGATAAAAGAATGTGATAATTATATATTAAAATAAGATTAAACTAAGATAAAGTTTACTTTTTATATGGATTTCTACAATTTAATATGATACAATACGAAATTTTTAATTGTAAATAAATAAATGGTTACATGTATAACAAATGCAGCAAGGGATACAGTGGCTATTTGATAAACAATAATTGTAAATAAGGGATAATTGCAAACTCATAATTTAAAGAAATACGCTTAAAGCGTTTAACTTAACTGAACGTAATATCCTTTTTTTGCAAGAAATAGGACGACATGGTAGGAATTTTATACACCAATGAATGGTATCATTTTTCATGAATGCAGGGTACCATTATCACATTTTACAATGTAATCATCCACATATGTATTTTTCTTGATATAAACAATCTGTAAATTTATTATATTATTTATTATTATATCATTATATTTATTTATCGCGAAACGAGAGTTCCGTGCGACGGAACCTTTCGGATGAAGCTGTACTGGTTAATTTTCCTGTAATAAAATCTTGAAATCTAATAAAAGATCCATGCAGAGAACATTGCGGTAACACAGATTACGACTTACCATGCATTCTGATTTGAAAAGTATTAGGTAACTGTGCACAGAGCTGGAGTAGACTTGAAATAAGATAAGCTAAAGTTATAAAACAATTGTCAAGAAAACAATACTTGTTTTAGTCCAGTCTCTATAAATACCTTTTAACAATTGTAATGTTTTTTATGCGCCCTACGAAAACATGTATACCGCCTCCGTGGTCGAGGGGTTAGAGTCGATGACTTCTAATCCATTTACCTCTCTGCCGTGGGTTCGATCCCCGGGAGATGCTTTGGTAGTTTAGCGCGGAGGAAGGGAGTCTAGTACTGGTGTAACTCTCCAGGAACGATGGTTAGGAAACTACCCGCCTAAAGGACTGAAATACTGTTGGAAAAAGGCGTAAAATGAAACAAACAAACAAACAAACAAACGAAAACATGTAATTTGCGGTAGAAAAAAGTATGCGGAATTCAATGCGAAGTTATGTTTTAAAACGATATAAATGTTAAAATTATTCTTTTAAATGTATCTACGTACCAAATTTAAACTCCACTTCATTGTTCCAAATAAAGGAATATGTAATGTTTATCCCCAAAATCCCAACATCGATGTATGTAAACCCGAATGAATTAAACATTCAATGTTACCTCAATTGTTGAAAAAAAATATTATTTTCCAAATCAGGAAGTTTAAAAATCTGTTCAAGTGTGAGAGTTATATATACACTAACAGGTACAAGAAGCTCTACCACAATAGCTTATTTATATATCTTAATTTTATCTGGTATTATGTTTCTCACTGAATAAGATATGCACTATTTATACTTGATGAACTAATATTTATTGAAATACATTTGAATTGAAGTGTATGAAAGCCAGTTTTAATTTTTTGAAAAAAAAAATGTTTATCTCATTAAGAGCGAATGGCACATACAAGAAATATTTAAAACACTGTATATAACAGCAAAAAATATTATATTTGTTATGCTATTCGACAGCAGCTGAGTCTTTGAGAAAAAAAACATTCATGATTTACTGCAGAATGGCACGATTAATTTTTGCGAGAAATAAAATTGCAAAGCAAATAAAAACATTCACATGCAGATGCTAAACATTTTGGTTCCAGTTTTCTTTTTTCAATTTATTGCAAAGACATTGCTTATTTCCATTTTTGTCCATTCGACGAATAATTTTCCTTATCCCCGTTAACAAATAACGGACTGCTCATCTTGTTGATTTCCTATAATGAGGTAGCTTTTGCAGTAACCAGACTGAACAGCGCAGAAAATGATGACGTATAGAAATCATCTCAAAACACGTTGTCCATCTATTAAAAGGTACATGTATACTGTTTTGCATTGGACAAAACTGTAGCAGCACAGGGACCGTATATGGTTATGGTATATTCCAAACCTTGCGAATAAAAAATAGAGCAACGAAGTTACTGATTCCCCTTTAACACTATTCTAACAATAGACTTTACCCGATCACCACTGCGTATCATCATACATTTGTTTACACGCATAAACACACACACACAATTTTAGAAAAAAAATATTATGTATAAGTCGAAAACGATAACGTTTACATTATTCGGTCGTAGCATAATGACATACTGGGTTGTGCAAGTTATTCAGTTTTTACATTTTGCACTTTTCTTGCAATATAGAAAATAAAAATTGGAATGGAAATGTAAGTCTTAGTAGGGTAGCGGTTAGAGAGTTCAGATTATGAAGAGTTCATGATAAGAAATTCATTTATTTGTCGAGTTCAAATCTGCAAGAGTACATTATTTTTTGGTGTCTGTAGTATGGTTTTTACTTTCAAAAACATGTTCATATTCTCTTTTATAAACCTTTGATTTATTCAATATTTTGAACAATTTAAAGTTAAACTTTTTACGGTTTAGAACAATTGAATGTTGTTGAATTAAATGGTCATTGAATAGTATTGTCATTTTTTTATATTTAAAAGTCTGACTTCAATTTGCTACATTTTTGACAATTTCGGCTCATTTGTATATTTATATATTTAATTTTCTTCGATTCCTCATGTATCCCTCTATACACGGCTGTGTTGTTTCTAACTTAACATGCTGCGAATGTGTGTAAAACTAAGAAAAATGCCCTTTTCAGGAATCGAATCTTACGAAGCCAACATTCAACCACTACGCTATTGCGCTGAACAGATAAAATATGAGACATTGTTTATGTGATTAAATAGAAGGCAACTATGGACGAAAGTTGATGTACATGTAGTACATCAATTTGTGTTCTTCTATGAAAGTTACACACAGGGAAACAAGTGGAAATCGAATTTGAAATAATGTTAGAAGGAATGGGACAACTAAACGTAGGAGTGACAGGCCAGGAATGGAACTTTTTTTCTTTCATACTATTCCCGTAATATAAAATGACACCGGAAAAATGCACTCGCTTTGGAACAACATTATAAGTTATTTAAGAAATAAGTACACCATAATTTGCCGATGAATTAAGGGGCCTAGTATATATTTGGTAATTTAGTATTTGAACAGAACTTAAAAATACTATCACATTTTGCTACTTGTATACTTATCATTTCACTTACATCACATCACATCAATATTTGACTTATCCCTTTTCTTTCGCAGCCATTTTACGCTTGCGTAAAACCTCGCTTGTTAAAAAATGGCTCGACACCCTTTAAACTTAAGAGTATACTGTAATGGCATTAACGTTGTATTAATGCCAGTGGCGCGCAATGCAAACCATATATTGATATACGGGAATTCCGGATACATATTAGTCCGTATATGACGTATATACTGGAACTTGTAAGTACCAGGTCTATAAGGAGCTTTATTACATTACTAAAGAAACGAAATTCAATATTCTTGCAAATGTGGATTTTTTAATATAGAAATAGACAATTAATATTAATTCCTGAATAACTTTTTCCTATATGAGGAAAGAAATAATCTGGTCTATCATTTTTCAAACATTTGTTAGGATAACATGAACTTGTAAAGGTTGAAATCAATGTAATATTTCCTGGATTTTTTTCACACACCAATTACATGCTAATCATATCACAGAAAAAAATGGGGTTAGAAAGGGTAGAAGTACAATTGATCCTATATTGTTATTAACAAATATTATTGATACTAGAAAAAAGTCCAAAAATCTACTTTTTGTGCATTTATTGATTTAAAAAAAACCTATTATTTTATAAATAGGACTATTTTATGGGACAAATTAATGAATTTGGAAATTGGTATTAATGGAAAAATGATGAATGCTATGACATCTCTATATAGTCAGGTTACATCTAGTGTTAGGGTTAACGGTTTGTAAACTGATTGGTTTGATGTTAAATGTGGTTTAAGACAGGGCTGCTCCTTATCAACTTTGATATGTAATTTATTAGTAAATGATCTGGCAGTATCTATAAAAGCAGCCGGTAAGGGTATTTATATTGATAATGAAAAACTATGCATCCTTTTATATGCAGATGATATTGTACTTATAGCTGAAAACGCAGAAGATTTACAGTTCATGTTAGATATGTTAAATAATTGGTGTAACAAGAATACTATGATTGTACATCCTATGAAGAGTAATATCATTCATTTTAGACCTGTTTCTGTTCCCAAAACTTCATACAGTTTCACATGTGGGGACCACAGTCTGAAAGTCGTTGTCACTTATACATACCTAGGTCTGTTACTGACCGAGATGCTTAATATTAATATCTTGGTGAAATCTGTTGCTCAGAGTGCTGGTAGAGCCCTTGGTCTCCTTATAGCGAAGTCCATGTCATATGGTGGCATGCCATATAAGGCATTCACAAAACTTAACGATAGTACAGTATGGCCTGTTATTGCATATGGGGCATCTGTTTGGGGAACAAGATCCTATTCTTGCATTAATGCAGTGCAGAGGCGAGCAATGAGATTATTTATGGGATTGGGTAAATATATCCCTATTAATGCCATTTATGGTGAAGTTGGTTGGCAACCCTCTCATATGAAATTTTGGAGATCTGTGTCTCAACATTGGCATAGAGTGAAGACAATGGATAGTGATAGAATTAATTTCAAGATTTTTTTTATTTTGTGACAGTAAGAGTAATAATAGTTGCAAAAAATTGGCAATTTCTGTATAAGAAACATCAATTGTCAAACAATTTATTGAATATGTCAATCAATTGTATAAACATGTCTATCAAACATTTTTGTGATAAGATAATTACGTGTACCATGTATACTTTCATTCATGATTGGACAACACATACAAAATGTACGGATCCCTCTGGTACAGGCAGAAATAAACTTAGGACCTATACATAGTTTAAATCTGTTTATGAAACTGAAAGTATTGAATGTACAACTTTGCCTAGTAAATACAAGTCTGCGTTGGCTAAATTTAGATGTGGAGTTGCCTACCTCCGTTTAGAAATCGGAAGATACGAAAATATCCCAGAAGAACAGCGTCTATGTCCGATTCGTGAACTTGCAGTGGCAAAAGATGTTCATGTTTTATTTCATTACCCATTGATTCAGAAATAATATAATAATAATAATAATTGAGATTGATGCCTCATTTAACATTTTATGTGATCAGGATAAATTAAACTTTGTACTCTCAAATGACCATATGTTAAAAGTAAGTTCTAAAATGTCCGTTTTGATTTTAAAAGCCAGAAACAACCATTTATACAAATAGGTTAACAGACTACATTTCAGGATTAGTCATATATCCTTTTTTATCATAAGTATTATTAGCGTTACTAGTGTAAAGCAAAGTTATATTCTCATTCTATGTGGAAAATGGGGTATATATACAGATAATGACAGTTTGTTTTACTGACAATTCAAATACTTATAATATTGTTTTTAAATAAGTGTTTGTCTTTAAAATTTATAAACAAGAGTGCCTGTCATGTCTGTATCTCACCTCCTGCCTGGAGTGAACTGTTAATATATTTTTAAATACATAAATAAGTAATTTTATCCCTATGTTTTGATAATCACTACTGACCAGTTCATCCATGGTCTAACCATGAATGATAAATGATTTTGTAAAACCATTTTGTTATATTGTGTGATAGTGCTTTTATTACAAAATTTAGTATTTTACAGTTTAATTTCTTATGGCAGTTTTTAAGACGAGGTCAGTAGAGGCTATTAAACTTTTAAAATGTAAAAAAGTCTATTATAATTTTGCAATTAAATGTCTCAAATGACTTTTTAAATAATGACAATATGCAATTATGTCATCCTATTGCAATTGATTTATATGATGTAAATGTTGAGAATGTGAAAACGTAAATACGGGAGGTAAATTTACAGTACATGTTATACATTTCTATAATATGGACTGTGGATTTATTCCTCTTAGTATAAGCTATAACAAGTCTCTTGTCATTCTTTCGAGAATGGCTATATACAATTTCAATGTTTTAAATGTTTTATATGTATATATGTGTAAAGATGAGACTACAATAACGAAAAGGAATTCTATAACACTGGCCATAGCTTTTGCAGAAGCGGTTGGTCCATCGCAGCGGCGGCAGAGTATTCATCGCAGAAGCGTTGGATAAAGATTGGGCGTTTGCTGTTATAGGTAAGTTTATGACTGAATTTACTTTATGTTTTTAAGTTTTACGGGAAACACATAGTGAGACTAGAGCCCACATATGTACTCTTCAAACTTATTATATGCACACCATTACAATATTTTGTCATTGATGCAAACTATTCTGTACTTTGACGTGGGGGCGCCACATTTTAAGAATTGAGGTTAAAACACGTACAAATGGTGCAAAACGACCACTAATTACAACGGCATAGCATGATATCAATAATACTTACACAAAACAACAATATTTTGGAATATTTTGAAATTGTAATTGCCTGTTTATAAAATAAAACACATAAATGATTAAACCACAGACGGCTATATTACGTGGAGGAAAGTAATAGATAGAAAATTTTCCTCAAATAACACTTCAGCTGTAAAGATAAAATTGATATAAATTAGGTTTCTGAGTATAACTGAGTGACATTCAAAACGGAGAGTGTTATTCGCATTCAAGGAACATGTTCTGCTAATCTTTACGAGTATTCTATGATAATACCGCTCAAAGGAATTTTCAATGTAAGGAATATGAAAACGGAACTCGGACATCTATTTGTATTTACACACAAAATAAACCCGTCTGATGTCAAAGTTAAAAACGGTTTTACTCAATTGGAAAGTGCATAATGTCAAGTTTAACCATCAAAATAGACATTACAGATATCGAGCCCACCGCACTGCGTTGCAATCGATTCCACTGTCGGCTGCGTTGTAATCATTTTTTTTGTTAATTCTTTTATGAAAAGACAATGACAATTTCCGAAAGCTCCAAAATATGGTTACTTTGTCTAAGTGTCATCCATTCGATGTAATGTCGGTATATCTAGTAGTCGTTTTGCACCATTTGTAAGTGTTTTATCCACAACTCGGTACAAGTGGCGTCTCCTCGTCAAACTGTACAGAATTGTTTGGATAAATGGCAATTATTTACATGGTGTGCGTGTAATAAGTTGGAAGAGTACATATGTGGACTCCAGTCTCACTAGGTGTGTCCCGTAAAACATTAACACATAAAGCAAAATTCTGTTATAAACTTACTTACAACAGTTAACGGCCATTTCTGTGCTGTGACGAAAACTTCACCGCCACTGGGATTGGTCCATCGTTCTTCAAAAGCTATGGTCAGTGCGCATATGGTCTGTGAACGTGTAAAACATCGCATGTACAGAACAAAATGACAATATACATTAAAATATATCTTTATTTATATAGAGATATGCAACGCAATACGGTGTTCTAGCTCAAGTATTATTGGTTTTATATAACTGTAACAAAATTAGACCAAGAGTAACTAAACAGTCCTTATCTTGCAAGTTGAAAATTTAGGCCTACTTGAGATTTTTTTTTCATTCTTTAAGCAAGTGCTGTTATCTACCAGTCATAAACATAAAATAAGCTGCGTTTATTAAGTAAATAAAAGACAACCCCATTTATATGGTTATGATCTGTGAAATATGATCCTTCTGTATCCAGAATATTCTTAGCATGGTTTTTGACAGTGTGCATTTACAAAATAACGATGATATCCTAAGTATGTCCACCATTTCTGTTCTGTTCCTCTGAATAAAATTGTTAAATAAGCCTTGGTTGTAGCTTTAATCGTCTGCATTTTCTAATTTGATACATTATTATTCCCATTGCAATTACTTCCGATGAAATTTAATAGACCACTATATTGAATTACTACAATTTGAATATAATTCAGAATAATATTTGGAATGCTCTTTTCTATGATTGTGAAATTGTCAAAAACTTTTGGAGAATATTACAAAATTATGTCAAAGATAAATGTAATATTACTTGTGATGATTGGAATGTTACTGACATTCTTTGTGGTAATACAAAATATGACAAAGTTCAATAAATGGTTTGATTTTAAATGGAAAACATTTACATTTACTATTGTAGAGTTAAACAAATAAGGCCTTCTATTGTTAATTTTGAAACTCAAATATATGCCAGATATACAGTTGAAAAAATACATAGCTAAAACAGAATAAACATATGAATTGTTTCAAGAAATCATTGCAGAAATACCAAAAAAAACCTAGCAAATTTTAGAATAGATGTTTGTGTATTCTTGTACATTAATGAAGGTTTTTAAAGTCATGTATTATTTATTCTACAACTTTGCACTTCACTGCTGCCGGCACCGGACCACCACCAAAAATCCTAAAATTCCCTATTACTTGAAAATTTCAATTTTGAATCTGAGATAAAGATCCTTCTAGTAGATTTCACCGAACCCTTTTTATTTTCTCCATTTTTTATATCCCTTTTCTTTAAAAAGCATATTTATCCCCATAGGTACAAATTTAAATATGGTATTTAAATTAAGCATTCATTACTACAATTACTTTAAGCTATAGAGTAAACTCTAAATATTATTAAAGGGGGAGGAAAGGAATGGTTTTCTCCTTTCCTCTTCTCAAAATCATTGTACAATTATGAAAATCCTCGATTGATATAGAATTCTCTTTACTGCATCAGAATAAAGCCAATAATTGATTATAGTTTATGTACAAATGATATGGTTAATACAGGTTCAATTGAAATCAATGTATTTGGTACTGTTAATATGGTTTCATATGAAAATTACTGTATTTGTGCTTGATTGATATGGCTTCATTTGAAACTATTGTATTCGAACTGATTAATACTAGTTCTCATTCAAAAACAGTTGTATTTTGTACTGATTAATATTGCTTTTCATCCAAAACTACTTTTTTGCACTGATTAATATTGCTTCATTTAAAATCATTATGATGTTTGTACTGATTAATGTGGCTTCAATTTAAAAGTATAGTATTTGTACTGATTAATGTGGTACTGTACTGATTAATAATAATTTCGGGTGAAACTATTATATTGGTACTGATTAATATTGCTTATTTCGAGACTGTTTTGTTGGTTTATTGGACTGATTAATAGGGCTTCACTTGAAACTTGTGTATTTGAAAACTAATTATATAGTTTTCATAGGAGACTATTATACTTGTAACTGATTAATATGGCTTTCATTTGAGAATATTTGTTTTTATACTGATAAATATAGCTTCATTTTGAAACTAGTTATTTGTACTGATTAATCTGACTTCATCTGAAACTAGTGTATTTGTACTAATTAATATGGCTCCATTTAAAACTTTTGTATGTGTACTGATTAATTTGGCTTTTAATTGAGATTATTGAATTTGTATTGACTATTTGTATCTTTGATGCATGATTACAGTCAAACCTGTGACCAGGGTCTTACAGAGGAGAAATATAACATTTCCTCTATAGACAAGAAGAGGTCTTTATCAAGAGAATCCTCTATCTGTTAAGCACTGTAGGGTTAGTTAGGGTGGCTTTTGTCATGAAAATGAATAATTAGTTAGATGGTTTGGACACAGTTTTGACTGTTTATTGATTGCCAATACATTATATTCACCAAAAATATTTCTGTTACATGTTTTGTACAATATGGGAAATAAAATGTTAATTACAAAAAAAAAAAATATTTGGAATGCTCATTCATTTAGAAGTAATTAAATGATATAACAGTAAAATGGTAAAATGACTGTCATGTTTGCTATTTTGTTATAATCAAGTTATGACTAAACTGTATATATTGTGATGTGTTAATGATCGCAGCATGTACAGGAATTTAGTATTTCCATATTTATTTGTTTTATATACATTTATTGTTCTGTCTACGTTCTTGTATATTATTTCGGAGAAAATAAACGTTCATACAGTGCTAAAAAGTATACATACCCAAGTACTTACAATGCTAAAAAATATAAAATACCCAAGTACTTGCGGCGTATTAAGCCTTCATCAGGGGTGTATTACATGTATAATGCACACAAGAATCTCTATACTTGTGTACTGTATAGTATCAAACATTGAATTGAAATACAGTCGCTGGAAAGGTGATAAAATTGCATCGATTATGAATAGACCGTTATTGAATGGTCATTGTGTTAAACTTTACAAAAGAAAATATAGCCTGCGGACAATATGCCATAAACTCGATCAAATTATATATATATTTTAACATAAAAAAATTTAAAATGAAAAAATAAAACTATACGTATAAGGGCGTGTTGTGTTTTTATGACTAAAAGTATTATGTTAGAAAATGCAAGTTACAATCTGTGGGATTTTATATGAAGTGGACATTTTCGAAAGTGTTTGACAATAATAGGGATGCTCTCAGCCACAGCGAAAAAGAGCCCTCCCCGGCACCGCCTGATTACTAAAGGGAGGTTTAAAACAGTTTGTCAAAAATGGGCGAGAATTCGTGTTAAAATTAGTCTCCTTTATTGATTCCTGATGGCTCTAGTGTAGATACGGCGAATCCAGTATGTCTCGCGTGATTTCCGTGTTACATCTGACTACTTTGTGTTATAATCAATACAACAGAGGGACACGTCTTTAAAACTATGTCCCTCAAGGTGAAAATGTTCAGCAACCGGGGATCTGTTCAATTTTCGTGTCAGAGCAGTGTTAGTTCATGCGTTTATTTAATGGAAGTTTAGTTCCATTGACATATTGTGTGTTGCTCACTTTGTTTGTTTGTTTGATTGTGGTTTTACGTCACACCGACACAGTATAAGCCATTTGGCGAAGTTCCAGCTTTACTGGTGGAGCATGACCTCAGGTGCCCCTTCATGCATTTTTTCAGGCACGAACGGGCACCTGAGTAGCATCACCGACGTTCCGTAAGCTAGTTTGATGGCTTCCTCACATGAAAGAATCCAAAGTCCCTGTCGGTATTCGAACCCACAGCAGTGAGGGGCAAGTGGTTTGAAGTCAACGACCTTAACCACTCGGCCATGGACGCCCCTATGCTCACTTTGCAAGAAATAAGGTAAATGACGTTTGCTGTTTTACAATTCATTGTCTTTGAGAGATGTTTTGGCCCATGTTTTTGAGGAGAATGTATTTGTAAGGTGCATGACAGCACAGGTTTGCCATCTTGGTGTGCCACATTTTCCAGACTGACCTTCTTTATATGTCATTATTGGTCTCAGTTGGGCTCGAAAAAGTATTCCAGTTTTTATGAGGACTTTAGGTCTCCTATATGCAAGGGTTGGTTTAGTTAATCCTGATTAATTTGTGAAAGTACTTTAGCACTGTATGAACGTTTATTTTCTCCAAATATATCACCTGTACCTCTGTTGTATTGAACAAAACACACAGTGGTCAGATGATACACGCAAATCACGTGAGACATACTGGATTCGCCGACTTAATACGCTTGAGTCATCAGGCTTCAATAAAGGAGACTAACTTTAACATAAATCTTCGCCCATATCTGACAAATTGCTCTAAAACTCCTTTTAAAAATCAGGCGGTGCAATTTCTTACATAACATAACATTATATTAACATCTGCCGGTAAATCATTCATTGTAATATCATTGAAAAAAACACACACATTTTCTTAGTTTTTAAAAGAATTTACAACGGAATTTGAAAACGTTTATTCACAAGAAACCATCTACCTGGCTATATGTTTTTATTATATTAAGTGGAGTATTTCATTGCATCATGACGGGCTAAAAACAACTGCGTTAAGCGGAAAATAAGTGATACAGTTAAACACTTTGCTTATGTTATTCTTGATGCAAAAAATATTTGAATGGATGCGGATTTTATTGTTAACTTTAAACTTAGTTTTATTTATTGTTTTTCAAAACATATTATTTTCAAGTTTAATTGATAAAGGTACGGCAAAATGAATTATATGTTAATTTTTATGCCATGATTATAAAATGTATATTAAATTGCTATACAAAATGCTTACATTATGTTTGATGTTTTCCCTTATCTCACTTAATCATTCATTGTGATATCATCTACACACTTTCATATTTTACCTAAACAAATTGGGATTATTTTGATTTAAAAATAGCTTTATTATAAGGTTCAAAAAAATCAGGCGGTGCAATTTCTTACATTATACTTTTAGTAAATAAACACAAAACGCCTTTATACATGATTTTTAATTTTTGTTAAAAGTTTAAAATTCCCTAAGATTCAATATTATATCTACGTTACACCTCATTGTCCGCGGGCTATATTATTCTTTTGTTTAGAATTTACGTTAAAGTTTTTGTAATACCTCAAATATTTTCAAAGTCCATTGACATATGGCTTTGAAACTTTGCACACTTGTTCACCATCATGACCCCATCCTGTAGACAGGAGGAAGTATCTCTATCAAGCATTTTGACAGAATTATGCCCCTTTTTCGACTTAGAATTTACTTTTAAAGTTTTTGTAATACCTCAAATATTTTCACAGTTCATTGACATAAGGCTTTGAAACATGTTGAAATTTTATACTCTTCTTTGAGAGCATAATAGGACTCTCTCCAATGCCTATAACTGTAATAGGGATTTCAAGAAAAAATTTGCCTTTTTCTTTACTGAGAAAACTTTACCTTTTAATCAAGGCTTTTTGTACTATCAAGCACTAAGAATAAATAGTCGAGCGTTGCTGTCCTACCGACAGCTCTTGTTATAAATTGTTTTTCTTTACTGCTAAAAATAATATTTGATGTAATCAGTTTAAAAAAAAAACACTTCTAGAACAGGTGTTAATTTTATTCTAACATGTATGATTGTTCAATTGATAGAAAGTATTTGTTCACTTTACTTAAGTTTATTTTCAAATTTGATTTTTCTTTTTCTAAGATGAATACTTAAGTACATATTTTCTAAGGTAATGTCTTAAGAACATACACATACTTATTTAGTCTTTAATAGATATAAACTTTACTTAAACATTATTGATTGCTGATACAGAATGTTAACATTGTCAATCATAGTGACCATATGCCATGTATTTTGTAAATGTATATTGTACAACGATGTACCATATGTTGTGTACAAGTTGAAAATAAAATCATTCTTCTTCTTCTTATTCTATAACCACAATGACCATTCAATAACGGTCTTTTCATAATCCATGCAATTTTATCACCTTTTTAGCGACTGTGTTTCAGTTCAATTTTTAATACTATATACAGTGCACATGTATAGATATTTTGTGCTGTATTGTGTGCATGTTATACATGTAATACACGAATGATAAAGGTAAAATACGCCGAAAGTACTTGGGTATTTATACTTAAAGTTGAAGTTCAAAAGAAAAATAGTCAAAGAAAAATTCGAGGCGCTAAACTTACGAATTCTATCACTTATGATGTGTGGTAATAATGAACATATATTTGAAATTTGAAGTAATACATGAGGAAAATTACACAGCTATAGAATGAATAAGGATAATTCAAAGTTTAAGGGGTAAATTTGTCTGGCAATATGGGCGCAAGATTTATAAACCTTGTCATATTATTATGATCTGGGAGTTTGTTGTTTGAAGTAAATGAAGAAGTTTGAGAACAAATATCAAAGAGGACATAATTCTGAAAATAGTGAAGCTAGATAATTGATTATTGGAATTTTATTTGAAACATTGTGTACATTTTTCATTGTTTCACGGCATCGCTTTATACTGTTTTATACTTCATGAACATATTACATGAAGCTTCACTTTGAAAACGGTATTCACTAGAATTGTGTTGGTGTGCCGTAAACTCAACCAAATAATGAAGCATTTTTCTCAGTTTCATAGCAGTTTTAACTTTTGACAGGAGGCTTTGCAATTAAAACGCATTTTTTTCACAATATGCTCAGGCGGTAAAGGGTTAAGAAACCCTTTTTTAAGCATATACTTACCTCATTTTGAGGTTTAATATTCTTATGTAAACAATAAAAGATTTCGTCGCGCTATGGCCAGTTATGTGTCTATGTGCCGTTAAAACCCAAGCAAACAAGCAACAAATAATCGTATATTAAAATGAATTAATAAATTAATGTAATGGTGTTTGTTTATGAGAACATCTGCCATGATTGTGCTATCATTGTGATTGGGCGTCCGTGGCCGAGTGGTTAAGGTCGTTGACTTCAAACTACTTGCCCCTCACCGCTGTGGGTTCGAATCCCGACAGGGACTTTGGATTCTTTCATGTGAGGAAGCTATCCAGCTAGCTAACGGAACGTCGGTGGTTCTACTCAGGTGCCCGTTCGTGCCTGAAATAATGCACGGAAGGGCACCGAGGTCTTCCTCCAGCAGCAAAGCTGGAACGTCGCGATATGACCTATACTGTGTCGATGTGACGTAAAACCAAAAACAAACAAACAAAATTCATTGTAATATCATTGACAAAAAACAACAACAAAAAACACACACACACACACACACGCACACACACACACACACACACACACACACACACACACACACACACACACACACACACACACAGTTTCATACTTTTTAAAAGCATTTACCAGAGAAATGAATGGTTGGAATCTAATTTGAAATGGAAGCGTACGTTTTCGCTTGTTTCCGTCATCATTTATTCTGTCCGATTCCACATTTATATACATTAAGCTTCATTTGAAAACGTTATTCACTAGAAACTATTCCACCTGGCTATATGTTTTTATTTTATGTGAAGTATTTCATTACATTATGACAGGATAAAATCAACTGCGTTTGGCGGAAAATAAATGAATGATACAGTTAAACACTTTGCTTATGTTATTCTGGATGCAAAAAGCATATGATTGGATACGGATTTTATTGTTTATTAAATTTATTTATATTTATTGTTTTCCAAAACATACTATTCACAAGTTCAATTGTGAGTAAGACTCACCTAGGTAGAGTAAGACTCATTGCAGTCTGAAAGTTAATATCAATCTTTATTAAATAACTATACGTTATAATTCCTTTAAAAAAAAGCACCTGCCACGTTCAATAACACGATGTCTGGCTTAAAACAGTGCCAATATCTATATCACTTTTTCGGCCCCGGGCCGAAAAGTGATATAGATATAAAGCCCGCATTTGAAGTAATTTGATTGGCTAATAAAGCAGGGCCAAAAATGATGTAGATTTCTGCAAGAAACTGGGAAATGGCAGCCATTTGGCTTTAACTCGGTCTACATGTATGCGTACACGCCAGACGAACAGTTGTTCTTTTTTATAATTAAAATATGTTAGAATTAAAATAAGAAGAAATTTTACTCTATTAATTTATGGTACAACCCTGGCATAAAAGTTGGAAATTCTTGTGTTCATCTAACTAGATGGATTAATGGAGGAGTTCTATTCTTAGGTTATTTAATCAGTCAGACAGGTGATTTTTATGCATTCAATGAATTTAATGAAATATATAACATAAGAAGCAACTTTCTAGAATATAGGGGGATTATTAGAGCACTGAATGAGTTTTTAGAAAGAATTCATGCCAGAGATCTACCTAAGGAATATAAGTATAATGTACATATTCCTCAAACACTAGGCAAAATTCTTCATGATAAAAAAGGTTGCCAACAGATTTATAAAACTATGATTGAAACCGGACAATATCCTAACTCTCTTTTGAAATGGAAAAATGATTTAACAGAGGCTGTAGAAACAGAGTTTCAATTTAATTCAATATATGAATTACCATATAAATTTACAAAGGATTCAAAATTAATCTGGTTCCAGTTTAGACTGAACCACAGAATACTTGCCACAAATTATTTGTTGAAAAAAATGAACATTGTAAATAACGATATATGCACTTTTTGTAAATCTGAGAGTGAAACTCTTATTCATCTTTTCTATGATTGTGAAATTGTCAAAAACTTTTGGAGAATATTACAAAATTATGTCAAATATAAATGTAATATTACTTGTGATGATTGGAATGTTACTGACATTCTTTTTGGTAATACAAAATATGACAAAGTCATAAATGGTTTGATTTTAAATGGAAAACATTACATTTACTATTGTAGAGTTAAACAAATAAGGCCTTCTATTGCTAATTTTAAAACTCAAATATATGCCAGATATACAGTTGAAAAATACATAGCTAAACAGAATCAAACATATGAATTGTTTCAGAAATCATGGCAGAAATACAAAAACCTAGCAAATTTAGAATAGTGTTCGTGTATTCTGTGTATTAATGGAGTTTAAGTCATGTATTATTATTCTACAACTTTGCACTTCACTGCTGCGGCACCGGGAGACACCACCAAAAAATCTAAAATTCCCTATTACTTGAAATTTCAGATTTGAATCTGAGATAAAAATCCTTCTAGTAGATTTCACCGAACCCTTTTTTTGGACTGATTTATAGGGCTTCACTTGAAACTTGTGTATTTGAACTAATTATATAGTTTTTATAGGAGACTATTATACTTGTACGGATTAATATGGCTTCATTTGAGAATATTTGTTTTTATATTGATTAATATAGCTTCATTTTGAAACTAGTGTATTTGTACTGATTAATCTGACTTCATCTGAACCTAGTGTATTTGTACTGATTAATATGGCTCCATTTAAAAGTATTGTATGTCTACTGATTAATTTGGCTTTAATTGAGATTATTGAATTTGTATTGACTATGTACTTTGATGCATGATTACAGTCAAACCTGTGACCAGGGTCTTACAGAAGAGAAATATAACATTTCCTCTATAGACAAGAAGAGGTCTTTATCAAGAGAATCCTCTATCTGTTAAGCACTGTAGAGTTAGTTAGGGTGGTTTTTGTCATGAAAATGAAGAATTAGTTAGGTGGTTTGGACACAGTTTTGACTGTTTATTGATTGCCAATACATTATATTGACCAAAAAATATTTCTGTTACTTGTTTTGTACAATATGGGAAATAAAATGTTAATTACAAAAAACAAAAAAAAATAAGAAGAAATATCCGAGGATTAAATGTGAAATAGTATAAGTACATGTAGTTATTTAATAAAATTGTCAATAAATAAGTGATTTGATATTGGCCCCGTTATTTGTCTTCGGGTCAGTCGTATTGGCCCTCGGCTCTCGGGCCTTGGGCCAATACGACTTCCCTCGGATAAATAACAGGGCCAATATCAAATCACTTATTTATTAACATATATTATTTTGGTTCCGTGGACAATTAAACAGATTAGCTCACATATTTTTAATACATTTTGACCTTTTGACGTTTTTTTGTTAAAATAGGAGTGTATCGCGTATGTGTAGGAATACGTTTTTAGATGTGCTGCACGTTGAGTGTGAGATAAGCCCATGTGAGATAAGATTTTCCAACACCGCTATTTTTAGTAACTTTTTCGTATTTTTCTATCTGGTTAAAGAGAACACACATTTCCATATTTCTTTAAAGAATTTACAAGAGAAATTAATTGTTGGAATATAATTTGAAATGGAAGCGTCACCATTTATTCTGTCTAATTACACATGAACATACATTTACCTTCATTTTGAAAACGCTATTCACTTTAACTGTGATGATTTGTCGTAAAACCATTCCACCTGGCTATATATTTTATTATAAGTGAAGTATTTCATTGCATCATGACAGGCTAAAATCAACTGCCTTTGACGGAAATAAGTACTAAACTCAAACACTTTGTTTGTGTTATTCTGGATGCAAAAATCATATAAATGGATGCGAATTTTACTGTTTATTAAATCTATTTTTGTTAATTGTTTTTCAAAACATATTATTCACAAGTACAATTGATAAAGGTATGGCAAAATTGTATTACATGAACAGAACAGAACAGAACAAGGAATAATAAGGAATTGAACTTACGTTCCTCTTACATACATGCAACACATATTAATATAGGTCAATATACTGCATAACCATATAGTTACTAGTATATAGTCATAATTTTACGTATTATACAATTTACAAAAGTTAATGTTAAAGTACAGAAAAAACAATCAATACTACAAGACATAATAAAAACTATAATCTACATAGGTAGAGGATGAGCCATTAATCTTATACGTTAGTACTATCATTGCGATGTTTTGATGCATGAAATAAATAGGAGGTCAAATTATTTAACGCAGATTTTTTCTTTGATTTTAACAAGTCGCAAAATTTCCACATGCTCGGTTTTTTCCAATTATATTTTGGAATATGCTGTTTTCTTAAGTCACTATATTTTTTACACACCAATTCAATTCAATTCGTTTATTTGTATATATGGCCTCCGGCCCAAACACAATTTATACAACATCACATATATAATACATACATTGCATGTGGTTATGATCAGACTGTACAATATGATATTTAAAATACTAATTAATTATGTTTGTACATATAACACTATTCAGACATACTGATAAATTCTTCTCTCTCTTTAAAAGAATAATAGATGTACATTGATACATTTCGTATTATATCTTCATTTTCACTTGACATTAAATCATAAAATGTTTGTATATTTGGATAACGAAAATAATAATCTTGCAAATATTTTGAACGAAGATTAGCATACAAAGGACAAACAATCATGAAATGAAATTCGTTTTCAATAGTAGTTTCACAATAAATGCAAACACGATATTCTTTGCCTATGTTAAAATGCCCTCCTTTTTCAATCATAAGGTTGTGTGATGAACAACGGAAATTTGCAAGACATTTTCTAAATTTATCAACATCTATAACTTTAATATATTTTTCAGCCCAACAACACTGCTTAAAATTTATATAATGACACAATTTACTTGTTTCAGCACATCTAGCAGACCAACATGGCATTGTCTGATCTTTCAATTTCTGAACATATTGAATAAAAAACATTTTGGGGTTTACAACATTTCGAGCTTCCCACACATAGCCAAAACCATTTTCATAAAAATTTTGTCTTACATCACTAGCCCAATTGTGGTATCCTAAATTATCATCACTAGCCCAATTGTTGTATCCTAAATTATCTAAGTATACAAGCATTTCATAGCAGAGTCTAGTATATCTATGTCTAGGTAGATCTCATAATCTTATCCAAAATTTAATGCATCGTTTAGATGCATACACGCTCATAGGAAATCTTCCTGTATCACCAAGTACGGCATCATTACAAGCTAATTTATTTACATTTAGAAATCTTTTACATTCATATACCTGCAACGACTCTATACAGTTTGGTCTGTTTAGGCCCCATATTTCCGACCCATATAACATTACAGATGCGACCTTAGAGTCAAACATTGCAAAAAAAGTTTTATATGGCAAAAATGACACATGCTGAAAAGAATTTAAAATATACAGAAGTACCTTGTTAGACATGACTTCGGCCATTTTATATAAAGACAATCTGTTTGAGAAATATATACCAACATATGTAAACCCATTAACAATTTCTAATTGACTACCGTTATATTATACGTCCAGTTTTCTCTTCTAGCTATTTGACCACCATTTTTAAACACTAAATAAATATTTTAGTTTTTGTAATATTAACGGGTAGTTTACTTTGTGTACAAAACTGGTTAAATATATTTAATTGCATTTGTAGCCCAACAACTGTATCTGACATTAAAGCAATATCATCAGCAAATAGCAATATAAAAATTTCAATAGTATCAGGAAATAACTGAATTCCTCATATATTCTCATTTTGTAACAGTGACTGTAATTCATTTATGAACATTGCAAATAACACCGGACTTAAACGACATCCCTGACGGAGTCCAACTGGGCAAGAAAATAGATCAGTTACCCCCTCATTTGATCTAACACATGCTTTAACTGACGAATAAATTTGATGCACTGCCTGAAATAAGTGACCTTTTATTCCATTTCTTTTTAAAATTTCAAACAATAAACTTCTATCTACTGAGTCAAAAGCTTTTTTGGAAATCTACAAAAGCTACATATACTGATTTTCCTTTCATATTTAAATATTCATTAACAATAGAATATTAAACAAAACCAGTACATAATGGTATTCATCTTCTATGGCCATGCTTGATTCCCATATTTGACAAAGTCTTTCATTCCTGTCTAATCTATTTCTACCATAGCGTCCGGTTTCTATTCTAAGATAATGTGCCGATATTCTTGTTAAATACTCTTCGTAACCGAATTCAGTTTTAATATGTCTATTTAATGACCACAATACACTGTTATTGCTTATATTCTCCGACCATTCTTGTTTATAACTCTCAGTCAGTCTTTGTTTAAACTCCATAAGAAAATTTTTGGATTGTACTGAAAACGGATTTTCCAAAACATAACCGAAACCGTATGAATATAGAAGATCTGTTATTTTACTAGTGTTGTGCGGCCGAAAAGTGATAAAATTCTTTTACAAAAAAAAAATGAATAAATATGCATGATGATTTTTTTAGCTCACCTGTCACACATTGACAGGTGAGCTTTTGTGATCGCTTTTCGTCCGGCGTCCGTCCGTCGTCCGTCCGTAAACTTTTACTTTAAATGACATCTCCTCATAAACCACTAAGCCAATTTCATCCAAACTTCATAGAAATGTTCCTTTGGTGTTCACCTTTAAAAATTGTTCATGGAATTTAATTCCATGCAGAACTCTGGTTACCATGGCAACCGAAAGAAAACACTTTAAATATCTTCTTTAAAAAACCCAAAGAGCTAGACTTAGATATTTGGCATGAAACATCTTCTAGTGAATGTCTACCAAGTTTGTTCAAATAAAAGCCCATGGGTCAAAATTGGCCCCGCCCCGGGGGACATTGATTTTCCTTATATGTGTATAGCAAAAAATTAAAAAATCTTCTTTTAAAAAACCCAAATAGCTAGAGTTTAGATATTAAGTATGAAACATCTTCTAGTAAGTGTCTACAAAGTTTGTTCAAATAAAAGCCCTGGGGTCAAAATTGGCCCCGCCCCGAGGGTCATTGATTTTCCTTTTATGTGTATGGCAAAATCTTAAAAAAATCTTCTTTGAAAAAACCCAAATAGCTAGAGTTTAGATATTAAGCATGAAACATCTTCTAGTGAGTGTCTACAAAGTTTGTTCAAATAAAAGCACTGGGGTCAAAACTGGCCCCGCACCAGAGGTGTCATTGTTTTTAACTATATGTGTATAGTAAAAACTTAAAAAATCTTCTTTTAAAAAACCCAATGAGCTAGAGGTAAGATGTTTAACATGAAACATCTTCTTGTGGGTGTCTACCAGGAATGTTCAAATAAAAGCCTTTGGGTTAAAATTGGCCCTGCCGGGGGGGGGGGGCGGCAGTGCAAAGGTCATTGTTTTGCATTATATGTGTGTAGTAAAACTTAACATCATGAAACATCTTCTAATGGGTGTCTTCCAAGTTTGTTCAAATAAAAGCCCTGGGGTTTAAACTGGCCCCGCTCAGGGGGCCTATACACAGGTGAGCGACCTCAGGGCCATCATGGCCCTCTTGTTTTAAACACACATATTTATAAATATAATCAT
This sequence comes from Ruditapes philippinarum, assembly GCF_026571515.1. Lineage (NCBI taxonomy): Eukaryota > Metazoa > Mollusca > Bivalvia > Venerida > Veneridae > Ruditapes > Ruditapes philippinarum. Next base: position 23,425 of record NW_026861882.1, on the reverse strand, counting down.
TTTTTTAAAGGTCATAATTTTAAAACAATGTGTGAAATTTTAAATATGTTAAGTTACATGTACTATATGTTTTAACAATAGATGTCAAATTTATAATTATGTAACCGAAAGAATAAATGTGGCTTAAATGATAACCGCCGTGAGAACACATCTGCGGATGTTTCTAAATTCAAAATTTTACTATTGCATGTTTAAATGTTGAATTCTGCTTAAGCCGGTGCTAGGGGGCGTGGACGGTAACTTGCACTTTCCAGTACCGTCCATGAACAGGCTCAATCAAACCGAGCCTGCAACATTTTCAATTTTGCCGTGTTGGACTTTCTTTAGGGATTCTGTATTTATCTATTTTATGATCACATCCGTGTTATTTGTGCCGTGTGGCGGCTGTAAAAAGTCTCCCCGTACATTTAATCAATGATGTTATATTTTCGATCCTTGAAGATCGTTCAGCACGACATTATTGTTATGCTTGTGGTATTTTAATTTTAGTTTCAACTTGTTGAATCACCCTTAGGATATGCTGCCTGCTTTTTAAATTTGTCTTTTGACGTCTTATCTGTGATGCGCAGGCTTCATAACCTCTGATCCCCTTTCAAAATTCCATTTTATTTAGTTCCGCCCATTGTTTTCTCGTTTAGGGCACAAGCTTTTTATTACTTGGGGACCAGACGCCGCTTTTCATGGAATGGCACGGAAGTGTCACATTGAAGGTTCCATGATAACCGCCGTATGAACACATCTGCGGATGTTTCTAAATTCAAAATTTTACTATTGCATGTTTAAATGTTGAATTCTGCTTAAGCCGGTGCTAGGGGGCGTGGACGGTAACTTGCACTTTCCAGTACCGTCCATGAACAGGCTCAATCAAACCGAGCCTGCAACATTTTCAATTTTGCCGTGTTGGACTTTCTTTAGGGATTCTGTATTTATCTATTTTCCTCCTTGTCCAATAAATGGTGCTAAAAGTTTTATTATATTTAGGTAATAATTTCAATTTAGCCGTTTGTACTTAATAAGTTGTTAAACCTTATTACTGATAAAATGTCCAGGGGATGATTGTTGTTATAAATTATATGTTGCTATGTTACATTATTTTGTATTGAAACCTGATTGGTTATTTTGTTATTTAAGAAACAAAGATGTTAAAATTTTATTGGTCAGTTTAAAACGAAACCATTACACGAACATAGCGGTTAATTAATAACGGATACCTTCCTAGTTCGCCGTAAATGCAATGCTAGCATTGCTTAAACTTGTCTTCACATTTAAAACCCTTTTACAAAACTTTAAATGAATGCGCTCTAATTCTTTAGATTTTGTTACTCCCCATACCTCGCATGAGTAGTTCAAAATGGAAGCAACAAACGCATCAAATAGCTGGCAATACGTACGTGGTTTTAAATCGAATTGTTTAATATTGTTCAATAAGAAGTTCAAAGCTTTAAGACCTTACCAACTAGAACGGTTTGATTTGAATTGAAACTTCCAGACGAGCTAAATACGACTCCTAAGTAATTTAAATTTGAAACAATTTCCAAGTTAACGCCATTGTACAATGTAGTTCCTTTTTTCGTTTCTTCTGGGTCTTCCTGCCTTTTTGAAGATGATAACTGTAGTCTCTCCGTGTTAACTTCAATACCCCATAATTTACAGTACTCACTCAATAAATTTAAATTTCTTTGTAGATCATCCGGACTTTCGCCTAAAATCGCCGTGTCGTCTGCATACATAAGAAGCATTAATGATACTTCTTTCAACTTTATTCCATTTTGATTTTCTTGTAAATATATTTCAATGTCTTCAAAAAAACAGAGCATAGAATAATGGCGAAGTTATGTCCCCTTGTTTTAATCCTATAACAATATTGATAAAGTCAGAGTTTTTTTCACAATGTTTGATTTTACTCCTCACTTCAGTATACATAGATCTAAGCATACGCTTTCAAGAAATCCCTAAATTATACAGCTTATACCATCAAGCATTTCTATTGATAGCTTCACATCTACCATAGCCACATATAGTCTTTTTCCATTATTCAACATATTTTCCATTAAAGTAAGAAGAGCAAAAATAACGTCTGTCGTAGAAAATCCAGCGCGAAATCCAAACTGCACATCCGTATTAATATTAATACAATACTCGGCATCATTTAACAATCAACATCAATATAATCTTTCTTACACCCGACTCTAGAGTTAAAGTCTCCAGCGATGATAGTTGTACCTAATGCTTGAAGATCGAAAATATCAGCATTCCAGAATTTCGAATAAATTGCATTTAATGTTATTGTAAGCTGGTGACTTAATTCCCCATATATACACGCCACATAAATAAACATCATTTTGTAATGAGATTTACATTTATATGTTATTTTGTATTCTATATTTAATTGATTCATTGGGTTCCCTGTATATTTCTGGAACTTTTAATAGCCGAGTTGGCATAAAAAGTGTTTTTAAAGAATTTGATTAAAGAAATTACTATATAGATACCGACAATTATGTTCCCGATACACCTATAGCTCGGGCCTCTTTAAATAAGTCATTTCACAGTGGATTAATGCTCATTGATCTTTGTAAAGCACGGGTTTACGCAAAGTTAACGGCAGATTATGTGATGACTACAAATTGGTAATTTCACTTATGGGACATCTATTATAGATTAGTAGTTGACAAAAGAATGCATCTTTAAAAAAACCTGTAATTTTGAAAAGAATGGAGTGATCATGCACCCATTATATTTTCTTTTTCATGCCAAAAGCAATAAAACGTATCTCTTAAAGAAGATAAAGTACGGATTAAATGGAATGCCGAGTGTAGAGATGAGTTTCGCTCAGGTATAATCTCCAGGTTACCGGATTTAAATCGAACTAATTGTATTGATATTAAGCAAAATTCGTCAATAAATGATACAGTTAATAGTTTTGAAGCATTGTTAGAGATGTATCCGATCCTATATTTTCGAAACTGATCAAATGTAACATAAATGTAACTTTTCGTGATACGCCCTTGGGGAAAAAAGATTGGTTTGATATTGAATGTCAAAATGCAAGAACTTGTTATTTGGATTCTTTGCAAGTATTTAATAGTGTTAAATCTCAGCAAACTATGGAATTTTTTCTTCATGTTAAAAGGAATATAAGGCTATTCTCCGTAGACAGAAAGTAAAGATTGAAATAAAAAAAATAAATGAGATTGAGAAATTAAAATGCTGTAAACCAAAACAGTTTTGAAAGTATTTTTAATAAAAAATGTTAAAAGGAGAAAATAATATTTCTTAAGATGGGTTTTTAAATATTTTTCAAACTACGAAACCGACTTGTTTCATGAAAATGATGAAGCTGATTTTTTTGCTCCGTACATAACTTTGACGATATTGACTGCACATTTGCAGATTTAGATTGTATAATTACAGTTGAGGAAGTATTTAAAGTTGTTACACAACTTAAAAGGGATAAAGCCAATGGGTAGTGACTTATTGATGAACGAACATTTTATGGAGAGTATAGATATTATTGCTGGTCATTTGTGTGATATATTTAACACGGTATTAAATTCCGGTATTTATCCGGAAAAATGGTACGAACGTTTGAATATACCATTGTTTAAAAAGGGCAACAGGGAAGATGTTAATGATTACTGTGGTATAACCTTAGTAATCAAAAATATTCACTGGCATACTTAATTTCGTTAGGGCATCTGTCATTGCGATGTCATTGACAAAAACACATACACTTTCATTTTTGTTTAAAGAATTTACAAGAGAAATGAAATGTTGGAATCTAATTTGAAATGAAAGCGTACATTTTCGCCTGTTTCACGTCATCATTTATTCTGTCTAATTCCACATGAACATATATTAAACTTCATTTTAACATCGTTATTTACTAGAACTGTGTTGGTGTGTCGTAAAACCTTTCCAACTGGCTATATATTTTATTAAAAGTGAAGTATTTCATTGCATAATGACAGGCTAAAATCAACTGTGTTTGACGTAAATAAGTAATAAAGTAAAACGCTTTTTATGTTATTCTGGATGCAAAAATCGTACAAAATAACACCATTTCATTCTTTTCTAAACAAATGAACCAGATAAATTAATTATTAGAATTTAATTTGAAATTGAATTATACATTTTTTCATTGTTTCACGGCACTGTTTTATACCGTCTTTTATTTCATGAACGTTATTCACTAGAACTGTGTTGGTGTGCCGTAAAACAATTCCTACTGGCTATATATTTTATTATGGATGTTAAAAGAATGCCTAGATGAACTAACACCAGCGATAACCAGTTTTATAAACGTGTCCTTGGATGCTGCTTATGTACCAAAAATGTTCAAACACTCACGAATAAGACCACTAATAAAGAAACCAAATCTAGATCCTAACGAACTGAAAAACTATAGGCCTGTGTCTAACTTGCCATTCCTGTCTAAAATCTTGGAAAAGGTCGTTGACGTACGAATTGAGAGCCATCTGAAGACAAATAATCTACACGAGGTCAACCAATCTGCTTATCGCAAGTTCAATTCGCCCGAGACTGCATTGTTAAAAGTTCAAAATGACATTCTACGGTCTTTGGATAATAACAATGTGACTATTCTCGTGATGCTTGATTTGTCTGCTGCTTTTGATACAATTGATCACGGAACGCTCCTTCGCCGCCTTGAACAACACTTTGGAATTAAAGGCAAGCCACTCGCATGGATGACGTCATACCTGACCGACCGATACCAGACTGTATGCATAAACAACAAACTATCACAGCCAGTCCACATGGAGTACAGTGTACCTCAAGGGTCTGTCCTGGGACCCAAGAGCTATGTGATGTATACGAAACCTGTCGGAGAAATCTGCCGTTAACATGATCTAAACAACCATTTCTTCGCAGATGACTCACAACTCTATCTATCCTTCAAACCAGTGACTAATATTTCAATTCAGGAGAATATAAATCGTATTGAAAGATGTCTTGAAGATATTGTAAGTTGGATGAATGCCAACATGCTGAAGCTAAACGGCGACAAAACAGAGTTGATCATCTTCTCATCTGAACATAACGCACAACCTGTTTCAGATGTTACAGTAACAGTCGACGGTTCGAAAATTAGCCAATCATCTAGTGTGCGCAATCTTGGTGCATTTCTTGACTCGAACATGAGGATGGAACAACATGTAAATATTGTCTGTAGGAACTGCTATGCACAATTAAGACAAATCGGTCACACCAGACCCTATCTTACTGTTAAAGCAACCAAATCTCTTGTAAATTCACTTGTTACTTCTAGGTTAGACTACTGTAATGCACTGTTATATGGAGTCTCTAAGCAGTCAATGACCAAGTTACAACATGTTCAAAATACAGCAGCTAGAATTGTGACCAAAACACTCAAATATGACCACATAACACCTATCTTACGTGAACTTCACTGGCTTCCGGTAGAGTGTCGGGTCGAATATAAAATTTTGACTTATACATATAAATCCCTCATCGATCAATCACCAGCCTATATAAAAGGCATGATAGACGTGTACATCCCAGTCAGAAATCTGAGGTCCCAGAATAACTCAATGACATTAGTTTTGCCTAAATCTCGGACAGTACGATATGTTGACAGGTGCTTCCAGACAGCCGCAGCGAAATTATGGAAAGCGTTACCACCTGACATTAGAGACTGTAATACCTTGCCATGTTTTAAGAGAGCTCTCAAAACACATTATTTCATAAAGTTCTATGGACGTTAGTTCATAAATCATCATACATGTACTACATTTGCTATATTATCAGTGTTAATTTTAATTGAGCCTTGATTTTAAACTAAATGTGTCTGTAGTTCTTACCATCCTTTACTGGTTTTAGATTATCATTATTGTTTAATAGGTTTACTTAATTAATGTTGTACATTATGTCTTATATATGTGTGTATATGTATATGATTATGTTTTATCGGATTTATGTAAAGCACTCTTGAACATTTATTATTTATGAAAAGAGTGCTATAGAAATGTGATATATAATGATAATAATAATAATAAGTGAAGTATTTTATTGCATCATGACAGGCTAAAATCAACTGCATTTGATAAAAATAAGTAATAAAGAAAAACACTCTGTTTATGTTATTCTGGATGCAAAATCATATGAATGGATACGGATTTTTTTGTTTATTATTATTTTTTTTCAAGACATATTATTTACAAGTTCAATCGATAAAGGTTTGTCAAAAAAGAATTATATGTTAGTTTGTATACCATGATAATTAAATATAATTGGTATCTTACATTTATTCAAGTTTTGTAGCACCAAGAACTTCTTTCTGTAAAACATTTCAACTTAGTTAAGGTATTTATATTATATATCATCTTCTTCCATTTCTAGAATGAATAACAGGAACTTGAATTTATTCAAATTTAGTAGCACCCAGAACTTTCTCTGTAAAAAAATTAAATTCGTTGCACAGAAACAACAAACAATTGTATTATATTGAAATGAATCAATCAATATATTTAATGCTGTTTTGTTTTGCTTGTTTGTTTCATTTTGCGCCTTTTTCCAACAGCATTTCAGTCATATAGGCGGGCAGTTTCCTAACCATCGTTCCTTGAGAGTTACACCAGTACGAGACTACCTTCCTCCGTGCTAAACTACCAAAGCATCTCCCGGGGATCGAACCCACGCCAGAGAGGTAACTGGATTAAAATACATCGACTCTAACCCCTCGACCACGGAATATGGATATTGTTTATCAAATTTATTTTTTATTTTTTGTTTTTCAAAACATATTATTCACACGTTAACTTGCTTGCCATTATTAATGAAATGTATATTAAATAGCTGTACAAAATATTTACATAATGTTAAGCCTCAATGAATCATTCATTGTGATATCATCGACAAAATAACACATTTTCATACTTTTTCTAAACAAATTAACCAGACAAATTCATTATTAGTAATGATTTCGAAATTGAAGTGTACATTTTTCATTGTTTCACGTCATCGTTTTATATTGTCTTTTATTTCATGAACATACATTAGGCTTTAATCAATGATGTTATATTTTCGATCCTTGAAGATCGTTCAGCACGACATTATTGTTGTGTATACATGTTATGTGGTACTGTGAAGCTGAATTGGCTATGATATGTACCAAAGAGGTAAATATGACTCCCTTTATCACATCTCAATCTACTAGTACCTGAAATATACCTATCTGAACATATTCTACAACAGGGAATATTTCACAATAGACTATCTAAAGAGTATTGAAACCAAATAAAAGAACATAAATCAAATATTAAATACGTAAGATACGCTAGAAAAAGGACAGTTATTTCGAATTAGATTTGGAAAAAAACTCTGGATTTTTGTGCATGATCAAAACAAACGCATCGATCAAAAGTTTCATATATTGACCAGCGTGTTGATAACCTTTAATTTGCCCTTGACCAACGACATAGTAAAATTATCGAAATGCATAAAGATGACGCTTAAACCAAGGACGATCTTTTATAAATGAAATTTTAAAGTATGCGTAATAACCTGATATTTGCCAATATCACAGAGCTTAAGAATGAAACTCACGAGTAGACGGAATCATTGTTGCGTACATATATCGTAAGTTAGCTTAAAAATCGCTCATGAGTTGGTCTCTAATTTGAACATTGAACGTGCGTATTGTATTGGTAATTACAACAGAAATAGTTTGAAACCCGCACCGCGCAGAATTGCCGCAATATTTGCATTCTTTACGGAAAGAGAGATCATACGGCGCCAACGTATTAATCTAAATGAAACTGATTTTTTTTCATGCATGAGCAATTTTCGCCGGAAGGTACGCTCTCATCCAAACACTTCTAAGAAGCAGGAGCGGGAATCCAAAATTACAAATGATACGCTTTACGTAGATGAATATCCAGTTCGTGACGGTAAGCTTCCAGAATGTACGACATGTGATGCGAAGAAGTAGCATTGCGTTGATGCTGGACTGCGTGTTCTATCGTGAAACATCAATTGATTATATAGAAATAAACTTGAAGTCAGTGATTGTATCAATAAAATCATTTCAAATTATGATATAGCTTACCTGTTTGAGTTTTTTGGGGTAATAAAATTTTCAGACTTAAAATTTAATGGTTATTAAAAATGTTTAAAATTTTTTATCTTTTAAATTTTTCAGAAATCCGTCGGTAAAAGGGGTGCTTTGGAGGGGGTTGTAGTATTTATTTCACAAGAGGGCCAGGGATGACCCAAGATCGCCACCTACCTAAACCTTTTTGAAACCTTCCCCGAGAATTCCCCCAAACAGGCAACCTGCCCGAGTTTCATAAAGTTAAAGGTCAAAAATGTGCCCCAATTTAGTGGTTAAAAAAGGGTTTTCCAAAAATTTGACCAGGTTTCAGCATCGTAAATTTGGGAAAAAAAATGCAGTGGACGTTTTTAGTAAAATTTTCACAAGAGGGCCACGAGGGCCCAAGGTGGGCTCACCTTTGCCCAAATCGAACTCTTCCAAAGAAAAAATTCCTAAACCAATTTTTTAATGACATTTTTGAGTAAAAAATGGCCCAAACTAGTGTGTTTAACAGGGTTTTTTTCCAAAATTTTGACAGTGTAAACCTAGTTTTTAACCCCCATTGACCCATTCAAATTTTGACCTAGAAATCATTAAAAAAAAACTTTAAAGAAAAAGTTTCCGGGAATATTTAGAAAAAAAAGGTCCTTTGAGAGTGTTAACAAAAAATTTTTTTTAAAATTTTAAGCCCCGTGACCTAGTTTTTCATTAGAGATGACCCATGTTCAAAACCAATCCGAGAATTTTAATAGACATTATATTGGGAACCAAAGATTCCCCTGATTTTTTGAGGCAAAAGTGCCCTTTAAGGGTTAACAATTTTTTTCCCTTTAATTTTGGAGGGTGTGGTTTTTTTTTGACCCCCGTGACCCATTTTTTGAACTTAAACCTAAAATTTATCAAAACAAATTTTAGCCCAAAATTTCCATGATATTTTTAAGGTTAAAATCGTAGCCTTTTTAGATGTGAAAAAGGTTTTTTTCTTTTTTTCTTCGGGTGACCAAATTTCCCATCTGAAATGACAAATTTTCAAAACTTACCTGAGCAAAACCTATTACATAAAGACAGGCATCTTGACCAAGTTTAAAAAGACAATTGATTTCACATGTTCAATTCATTAAGGTAGGGAAACATTTTTTTGTTTGTTTTAAAATTTTTACGTTTTTTTTCCAAACAAAATTTCCCGCCCAAAAAGGGGGAAATATTTTCCCTTACCATCTTTTCCTGGAGGGGTTTTAAAACATTCTGACTAAACCTTCTTCCGTGAAACAATCAAAAAATTAATGTTTTTTTTTTATGAAACATCTCCCAAATTGTGATAACACTTTACAATTTCAAAAATTAAAAAAAAAAACCGGGAAGAAATGAATTTTTTGAAAATTAAATTGAACGAAAGCGTACTTTTTTGCTTATTCAAGGGTCATCATTTTTTTTCTGCCCTTTTTTTCCAAAATAAAATGTACATAAAAATTAAAAGACCCCTGTAAACAATTTGTTAAATAAATTTTTTTACAGATATAAATCCCTAAAGTTTAAGATTTCCCAAAATTTTAATTCCAATTAAAATTTTTTTATAAAAGTTATTTCTAAATTTTAACTTTTTCTTTTAAAATAAAGGGGGGCCCAATTAGATTTTTTATTTTCTAAAAAATTTTCAAAAGGTCAAAGTTCCAAAAAAAAAATGAATGCATAAAATTTATTGATTAAATAAAATGTGGACAAATTTTTGCAGTACCCCTTTTTAAATGAACAATTTATTTTCGTATGGGAAATTATAGTTTTAAATGGTGTTTATTAGGGGGTTTTCCCCTGTCCCTTTTAATTAAATATGGGGGGGATCCCTTTAAATTATTTTCCCTTTTAAGGTGCACGTTTTTCGTGGGTAGTGGGGTATGTAAAAGGGGGGTTTTTGGGCGGTTTTTTTTTTCACTTGACGTTTGCTTTTTGGTGGTATTAAAAACCCTTTTAAATAGGAAATTTATAAAGCGATGAAAAAATCGGTATCTCAGCCACTGGAAATCGCACAAAAAACAAAAAATTTTTGAGAACTGAAAAATTATTTTGTTTAAAAAATTTAAACGACTTAAAGGAGATTTCAGACGGGTAAAAAGAGTGGATTGCAGAAGCTAACAAGAAAAAAGATTAGAAAAGATTCATTGTTACTTTAAAAGGGTTTTTATCTAACAAATAAACAGTATCAATTCAATTGTGAACTTGATGATTTATGCTCGACACTATTGATAAGGCTATTTCGCTAAAGAAATGGCAAGCAAAGCTCATGAGTATATTTCTGAAAGCCAAACATCTTATTAAACGTAGAAATAAACTGATCAGAATTGGGCTGACAATTCTCCTTCCGGTTGGGCCACCAATTCAAGAGTATGAACAAATTGGATGTGGCTAGCGATTCTGATGACGATAAAAGAATTCGTAAAGCTGAAAGACCGGGCAAAAGCTCGTAAATCGAAAAGGGCCAAATTGTCTACTAATTCTAAACCAAAAACGGTTCTCAGTTTAATTTTCGTAGCTGTTAAAGCCGAACACCAATGAATCAAGAATTTGCCATGGCTGGCGGATCATACAACAACAACTTCCCTCAACAGTCGTTTGCTTCAAGTGTGGACAGTTGGGACACATCGCATCTGGATGAAACACCGGGTCAAAAACCGGCCCCATATAAAAAGCCCATGGGTACCCCCCCCAAGGTCAGGGCCCCTTTGAAGTGAAAAGGGCGGGAAAGGGTCAAGAAAAATTTAAAAATGAATTACAAAAACCTTTTTGGGGAATATGAATAAATTTGGGTTTTTGTGTTTTGGCATTTCTGTTTTTTAAACTTTTTTTGGGTTAAATCAGGGAAAAAATTTTTGTGAATATGAAAGTAATAAAAAAAATTTTGATTTTTCGGGTTAAAGGTCGAAAAAAAAATGTTTTAAAATTTGGGGAAAACTTCGATAAAAACCTAACGATGATATTTTTTTGAAATAAAGACGGCATATGTTTATTCCATTTTTATCTCCGCCACCAAAGTTTTTTCATGAGAAACAATAAGTCCCGCTTTAGAAAGAATAGTGATTTTGTAGGCAAAGCAATTGAAAATGATTTGTTAAAAAATAACAATGTGTTTATGAGGCTGCCTTTTTTACCTCATGTAAATCAACCCGTTGTCCGTCGGCTAAAACGAATTCTTCCAAGGGAAAAAAAGCGTTTGATACTTGAATTTAAGTAGTTTTGAATATCATTTAAGAAAGAATCGTCTTTAATTTTGAAGATTACAAGGTTGCCAAGGAAATTACTTTTTCCCTAGTGGTTTTATGTATAAAATTTGACCTTTCAAGTGGTTATCATCTATTTCAATCAAACCAATAGCATCATTCTTACCTTGGTTTTTAATGGTTTTTTTCATGGAAAAGTGTTCGTTACTTTTTTTCTCCTATTCCCTTTGGGTTTGTGGGCCGCTCCATTCACTTTAAAAAATTTGGGGTTGAAAACGCCCCTTATTTTTGGCGACTAAAAGGGTTAAAAAATTTGTTTCTTTTCCCCTGGTTTTTGATGGGGGGGGTATAAAACAAAGCCCTTTTAAAAAATGCATTGGGTTGAAGGCTGAATTTTGGTGAGATTTTTTACCAGTTATTTAAAGGGGGTTTTAATTTAACAAGGAAAAACAATTTTTGCCCCTTTGTTAAAGGGATTAGAGTGGTTAGGCTTCTTTTGGGCCCTTCCAAAAATTTTGGACTTTGAAAAATACCCGATCCCCCGGTATTGAAAAACTTTAAAAAACTTTTTTAAAAAGGAAAAATGAAGATTTCCCTTTTCCCGGGAAGGGTTATGTTTAAGGAATTTGGCAAAAACGGGTCTGGTAAAAATTGTTTTCAAAAATCCCCTTGTTTAAAAAAAAACTTTTGCTTAAATTACAAACGAAATTCTTTTTTCAATTAATAAAAAGAAGGGTTTTTCCTGGGAATACGGAAATTGAATATTTCAAAAAATGTTTAATTTAACTGTTCATTTTGGGGGAAAAATCAATTGTCAAACCCATTCAGCAAAAAAGCTTTTTCCAAATTTTTTCCCCCTTCGGGTTTGAAAATCTGAGTTTCCTAAGTTGGGGGGAGCAGTTTTTTTTAGTAAAAAGGTGACAAAGGGTTATAGTCATCGAGCGGGAAGAGTTTGACAAAAAAGATTTTCCTTTTAAAAGCAATATTACCCCTTTCTTTAGGGTTAAAATAGTTTTTTTATTTAACCCCGGCAGGGAAACAATTTTTTTGGAAACAAACCAGAAGTAAAATTGTGTCAGAATTAAAAAAAAGGGGAAATTTTTGAAATCAACAGGCCCAAAAAGTTTATTTTTACATATTTTTGGGGCTGTGTGCAAAAAAATTTTTTTTAAAAATATTCCCCGGGATGGGAGAGGGATAAAGAAAAAAAGAGGAAAAGAAGGTACCGGGTTAGAGATTAATGGGCAATTAGGGAAAAGTTTTCTTTAGTTTCATAGATAAATTTATACGGTCAAACACAGTACGATTTGCTAAATGACTAAAACCCAAACTCCCTCTTTTAAATTTCTTTTATTTCACCCCTTCAGGGAGAATTGGGATGCTTTTACGGGGAAAATTTGGGGGGTGGGAAAAAAATTTAAAAGGGTTTTCCAGTTTATTTGATCCCAAAAGGGTTTTAAACCAAATTATTTTTATTCTAAAGCTAATGGTAAAAATAGGGGCCCCTTACTGGCCTTGAGCCCTTTTTTCCCCGACTTTTTTTTGGGGAAAATAAAATCTTTAAAAATTTTGTTTTGTAAAATATTTTTGGTTTAATAAACCTTTTAAGAATATAATTTTTTCAAGGAGAAACAAAAAAATTTTTTTGGGAAAAAACCCCAACAGGAAAGGTATGTTCCCAGAATAGAATTTTTAGTTTTGGGGCTCGAAAATTTTTATGTTTAATGATTGTTAAAGGGGGTCAATTTTTGTGAAAAGCAAGGGGGTAATTTTAAAAAGCAAAAAATTGAATTTTTGGTTTTTTTCATTGTTTTCTTTTTAAAGGCATTTAACCAGTCGCTTTGGGTAGTTTGTACAAAAAAATTGGTGGGTTTTTGGCCTAAAAAACCGGATTTTTCCAAAATTAAAGACCTGTGATTTTAAGCAAAGAAAAAACCACATATGTAGTTAAAAAATTCTTTTGAAAAATTTTCAAATGGTGAAGAAATTACATCTTTTTTCCCCTCCCTTTAACCTGAAAACGGTAGCACGTTATGTGTTTCCCTTGTTTTAATGACAGTTCGAGAATGAGTGTTGTGGGAAAATTCAAAATTAAATACATTGGCGTTTTATGCTATTATGTGCTCCACGAGTTAGCTTCTTTAGAAAATCCATGTAAAGACAATTGGTTAAAATTATGTTTGGAAGGTTGTGTCAGGAAAGATACGTCGACCAGTGCAGAAAAACAACCTATTTTCCTGATATTTTTGAAAAGATTATTAAAAGTATACTTTTGCCTTCTGAGGAATTGTTCTCTGGGGAAGATTTGAAGAAGTAGTTTTACCGTGTGTTTTTTGTGTTACGCTGGTTTTTTACGAATAAGTGAAGCCTTAGGAATTAAAACGGCTCTGATGTTAAATTTTTTGGATCTCTTATTGTTTTTATACATAGAAAAGTCTAAAACTGACGTTTATCCGAGATGGTCAGAATGTTATTCATTGCTAAAACAGGAAGCCCCCCGCCCCAAGGCCCGCGCGCCAAACATTGTCCTGTACTCTTTTTACAAAGATATTTACACGCCTGCGCAGGATTTCTGAATGAACTGACTGAACACCTTTTTTAGCCATTCTTTCTTGGAAAGAAATTTCTTGAATATATTGAAAACCCACCAAATTTTTAAATTTTTATCTATAATACTAGAACAAGATTTTTAAAGCATGTTACAAAGAAAGGATTAGAATTTTTCGTTCAAAAATAGGGCTTTACATTTTTTTCAAAATCTGGTCCCGGAATTAAAGTTAAATTAAAAAAACTAGGAAAGACTGTGGAAAAGACTGGTCGGGGGAAAAGTAACTGGCCCAAAGAGGCAGTAAAAAGTTTCTTTGAAAGGCCCCGTTTGCCCTTGTTCATTTTAAATCTTTTTTATAATTGACCTGTTTTTAAATCAATAGCCATTGTGTTTGAAGCTATTACATTATATTGTGAACTTTGAATTTATAAACATCAAATTGGTGTTTTGAATTTATTTCATCAAATAGTAGATTTGAAATTTATTTACTTTATATACCAGTGTTTATGTTATAAGCCTAATATGAATCATTTGTAATATAGTAAAAGTTTGCTTAAGGAAGATTATATTCTTTTCATTCTCTTTGAATATCTTTTATATCGAATGCTTGCCTATGAATCGAAGTGTTCCCCCTCATTGGGGCGGAAGTGTTGCCCTCGTTGGGTGGAAGTGTTGCTCCTCGTTGGGTCGGAAGTGTTGCCCCTCGTTGGGCGGAAATGTTGCCCCTTCGTTGGCGGAAGTGTTAGCCCCCTCTGTGGGCGGAAGTGTTCCCCCTTGTTGGGCGGAAGTGTTGCCTCTCGTTGGGCGGAGGTGTTGCCCCTTGTTGGGCGGAAGTGTTGCCCCTCGTTGGGCGGAAGTGGTTGCCCTGTTAGGGTTTTATATAACTGTGTTTATATAGTTTTACATTTTTCGCCTGAAACTAAACGGAAACACATTTTAATATTTTAATTCTTTAATTATTTATAAAAAATATTTATACTATTTAATGATTTTTTGGATTATATTATAAACTATCAGTTTTTTGCGAAAAGTGTAATTAGATTTTCAGAAAGCAGATGGAACTGACTTGATCAACGTCTCGCATTGTGTGTCTCTGGTGTATTCAGTTTATACAGGCCTAGCTTAAGAGAGTGGAAATACTCCTGAACGGAAATGTTTCTGGTATATGTGTATCTGGGTAACATCATTCTTTTACTGATAATTTTTTTTAAAGAGATTCAATAATTTTTATTTTTCCGGAACGTAATACCCTCTTTGTTTTACTCGATATGTACTACCAAAATATTAAGCGTTATTCCTATGTATTTGTTATTGTTTCTTGCTATAGTAGATTAGAGAATAATTGATTTACTTCTCGACATAAGAGAGAGTAAATGAAATTATTCTCTCGTATCGGATATAAGCTTGAATGAGTGTTTATGTATGGTTTCTGTAACCTTAAGTTTAAATATGGAGTAATACCTTAAATATTTCTTTTAACTGGTGCACGTGTATTTCGTGGGTTAGTGGGGTATATATATAGTGTTTTCGCGGTTTTTCTTCACTCGACGCTTGCATTTGGTGGTACTTAAATAACCTGTTTAAATACGCCCCACCCGCACCCATCCCTTCTTACAACAAAACGTTTTTGTAATGAAGTATTTTAATACACATTCTTGCTGAATATTTAGGCTTTTTTCATTATTCCTTCACATGATACACAAAAAATCTTTTCTTGAATATAAACTTATTAAGTTGCATAATTTAATGAATTTTCTGTGTTTTAATGAGCATAACTTTATTTATTATTTTACAGATTACACAATATTATTCTGTTTTGTAATATTTTGTAACCACGTATTCAGATCTGTTTTAGTTTCATTTCAGAGTTTCGGATACAGCAACAATGCTATACATCTGATGAATCCCAAATACAAGAACATAACAGATACAGATAAATACCGATTGATTCTATTGATTTGTGATATGTACTACCAAATATTAAGCGTTATTCCTATGTATTTGTTGTTGTTTCTTGCTATAGTAGATTAGAGAATAATTGATTTACTCTCGACATAAGAGAGAGTAACATATTTTCTTATGTTTGAAATTGTTTTATTTGCATAATGGTATACATTTATAATTTTACGCAAGTGTGTTACACACACACAGTGACAATGTACAGGATCTTAAGCTTTATTTTGAAGACGTTATTAAGCTTCATGTTGAAATGTTATTCTCTAGAACCGTGTTGGTGTGCCGCTAAATCATTCCACCTGGCTATATATTTTGTTATAAGTAAATATTTCATTGCATCATGACAGGCTAAAATCAACTGCGTTTGAGGGAAAGTTAGTAAAAAAGTAAAACACTTTGTTTATGTTATTCTGGATGCAAAATCATATGAATGGATACGGATTTTATTGTTTCGTAGATTCATTTTTATTTATTGTCTTTCACAACATATTATTCTAAATTTTAACTGATAGAGGTATAGCAAAAACGAATTATAAGTTAATTTGTATGCCACGAGTAATAAAATTTATATTAAATTACTGTACAACACTTTTACATTATGTAATGATGCTTTTCTCACTGAACTATTCCCTGTGATATCATGGACAAAATAACACAATTTCATACTTTTTCTAAACAAATTACCCAGATAAATTACTAATTGGATTTCAATTTGAAATTGAAGTGTAGACTTTTCATTGTTTCACGGCATCGTTTTATACTGACTTATACGTCGTGAACATACACTAAGCTTCATTTTGAAAACGTTGTTCACTAGAACTTTGTTGGGGTGTCGATAAAGCAACCACACAATGAAGCATTTTTCATAGTTTAATAGCAGTTTAAACTTTTAAGAGGAGTGTTGTGCAGCCGAAAATGATAACCGTTAAAAAATGAATAAATATGCATGATGATTTTCTTTTAAACACAAATATTTATAAATATTATCATTTTCTATAAAGGTCATATTTTCAAAACAGTGTGTAAAATTTCAAATATGTTAAGTTATAGATATTATTTGTTTTAATAATAGATGTCAAATTAATAATTATGTAACTGGACGATTAAATTTGGCTATTCCTCCTTGTCCAAGCAATGGTGCTAAAAGTTTTATTATATTTAGGTGATAATGTCAATTTAGCTGTCTGTACTTAACAAGTTGTTAGTCTTATGACTGATAAAATGTCAAGGTTATGATTACTTTTTCATTTCCTCGTATACCTACATGACTTGGAATCCAATATAATTTAACAGATTTTGATTTTAGTATATCATGAAATCGTAAAAGAAGTTTCTTTATCATGATATTGTCAGATTTTTTTATTATTAATGGATATTAAAACGGAAAGCGAGTCAGAAAATATCACAAATTTATCATGGGTATGCTGTTCTATGTATGACAATGCTAAATAGATAGCTTTTGCTTCAGCAGTAAAAATTGATGCATTATCTGGTAACCTCATACTAGATGTAAAATTATTTTCAAAAACAGCCGCACCTACTTTGCAACCTTCTTTTGAACCGTCCGTATAAATATGTATAAAATCTTCATGTTCTTCCTTAATTGCTAGAAACTTCTCTTTGAAATATTTAGGTGAATTTGATGACCTTTTTTTATATTTGATAGGTTAATATTTATTTTCGGGGAATTATAAGTGGAACATCCTCATCGTCATTTTGAAGGATACTGTCTGGATTAATTTTAAGTTTATCTAAATCATCTTTTAAACGAAGGCCTAATGGTTTAATATCCTTTGGTTTTTCAGTATAACTTGGTTTGTAAATAATATTTCTAGCTGGATTTTTGCTATTAGATGAAATTCTAGTTGCATATTGAAGTGATAGCTTTTTTCGACGAAGATGAAGCGATGGTTCCCCAGCTTCCGCATATAAACTTTCTACAGGTGAAGTGCGAAAAGCACCTAAAGCTATACGTAAACCCTGGTGATGTATGGTATCTAGCATTTGAAGATATGATTTTCTTGCAGACCCATATACTACAGAACCATAACCTAATTTTGATCGGATAAGGCTTATGTATAATTTCAGTAATGTGGAAGAATTTGATCCCCAATTTGTACTTGATAACACCTTAAGTAAATTTAAAGCTTTTAGGCATTTAGTTTTCAAATGTTTAATATGTGGTATAAAAGAAAGTTTTTTTATCAAATATAATTCCTAAAAACTTAACTTCATCAACTACTGGAATTTTAGAACCAGATATGTGAAGTTCAGGGTCATTATGTTGTTTCCGCAATCGACAAAAATGAACACATTGGGTTTTTGACTTTGAAAATTTAAAACCATTTTCTATTTCCCACTTTTGAATTTTATCTAAATTTTGTTGAAGTTGCCTTTCAATTGTTCTCATACTTTTCGATCGATAGCAGATAAGAAAATCGTCTACATATAGAGAACAGTCTATGCCTGGTGTAAGATCGCTAGCAATAATGTTTATTTTAAGGCCAAAAGGTGTTACAGTAACAGAAAGTATGCTTCCTTGAGGAACATTGATACAACAAAAAAAAACTTGCTAGAAGGAAAATTTAGGGGTGACTCGTCAAAACTAGAAAAAAATGGACAAACTCATATCAGAATTTAAGAAAATAAATGACGATAATGAAGAACGGAGACTTGATATCAACCGAAACATTAACGAAGCAATGGTGACAGTGGTGACAATTGTGAAGTTGAAATCGTGAATTCACGAAGTTGAAATCGTAAATTCGTGAAGCCGAAATAGTGAATTCGTGAATTCCGTATGTTGAAAACGGGAATTCACGAAGTCTATATTGTGAATTCATGAAGATAAAATCGGGAATTGATGAAGTTGAAACGGCCCCACCGGTCTTTCGTAGTTTTTGATATCTATTTGTTAAATTCAGGATAACTTGTGCATATTTTATACATTATTTGTGGTATTCCACTGAGAAAGAAACAATAAATGATAAAACGGAACATTGTGTTGTGATTCAATCCAACTTCAGTAGAACCATAAAAGGAGGCTTTTTAATAAAAACGCCTTTGTGCACAATGTGCTAATGCGGTAAAGGGTTAACAAACCCATTTTATAAACATGTACTTACCTCTTTTTTAGGTTTAAAATATGCAGGCTTCATAACCTCAGATCCCCTTTCAAAATTCCATTTGATTTAGTTCCGCCCATTGTTTTCTCGTTTAGTACAAAAGCATTCTTTCACTTTGCGACTATACGCTTCTTTTCAAGGAATGGCACTTCTGTGTCACATTGAGGGTGCCATGATGATCGCCGTATGAACACATCTTCGGAAGTTTCTAAATTCAAAATTTCACCATTTCATGTTTAAATGTTGAATTCTGCTTAAGCCGGTGCTAGGGGGCGTGGACGGTAACTTGAACTTTCCCAACCGTACATGAACAGGCTTAATCAAACCGAGCCTGCAACATTTTTAATTGTGTCGTGCCGAACTTTCTTTATGGATTTTTTATTTCTCTATTTTAATATTCTGATGTTATTAATAATAGTGATCGGCGCGGTATGGTCAGTTATGTGTGTGTCTATGTTCCGTTAAAACCCCAGTAAACAACAAAAAAACAATCGTATATTAGAATGAATCAATCAATAAATGTAATGTTGTTTGTTTGTGAAAGCATCTACCATTGTGATATCATTGACAAAACACACATACAACTTCATACTTTTTAAAATAACGTACCAGAGAAATGAATTCTTTGAATCTAATTTGAAATGAAAGCGTACGTTTTCGCTTGTTTCACGTCATCATATATTCTGTCTTATTCAACATGAACATACATAAAGCTTCATTTTGAAAACGTTATTTACCTGTGCCGTAAGCCATTTCGCCTGGCTATAAGTGAAGTATTACCTTGCATCATGACAGGTAAAAATAAACTGCGTTTGATGGAAATTAATTTATAAATTAAAACACTTTGTTTATGTTATTGAATGCACAAATGAAATGAATGGATACGGATTTTATTGTTCATTTAATTTTATTTTTTTTTTTTTTGGGGGGGGGGGGTTCAAAACATTTTATTCAATTCAATTGATAAAGGTATGGCAAAAACGCATTAATGTTAATTTGTATGTCATGATTAAATTGAAATGTATATTAAATTGCTATATAAAGTGTTTACATTATGTTATGATGCTTTCCCTTCCCTCACTGACTCATTCATTTTCTTGTCATCGACAAAATAGCACATTTCCTTTTTTACTAAACAAATTAACCAGATAAATTAATTATTAGAATTTAATACGAAATTGAAGTATACATTTTCATTGTTTCACGGCTGTCTTATACTTCATGAACAAACATTAAGCTTCATTTTGAAAACGTTTTTCGCTAAAACTGTGTTACTGTGCCGTAAAACCAACCAAACAATGAAGCATTTTTTCATAGTTTCATTTCAGTTTGAACTTTTAACACGAGGCTGTTCAATGCATGATTCTAACAAGGCAAGTTTCCTTTCCTTCACGTCTATCAAGGGCAGTACATATGGTGCATTTGCTGAATGAATTAGTCTGAAATACATGACATTAGAACAATTCATCACACAACTTTTGTACAAAGAATACAACTACATTGTTTCCAAATTACTTTAAAGAGTCTATTTCCTAACAATGTTTCCCATATTTTGTTTGTTTGTCGTACTTACATATGTGCGGGTAGTTTCTTAACCATCGTTCCTGGAGCGTTACAACAGTACTAGACTACCTCATATTCACCCTCTGTCAATTTTAACATATTTAAACCCACTTGTATATAAATGTATTAAGTGATATGTTTATTTTAAGGAGCACTACTGGGGTCCTCATCCTAAAATTATAAAATTGGAAAATTTCTTATAAAGAATACAAACTTATCATATACATCTGCCACTTTAGTGACTTTGTGAAAACAGTTTTACACTGCCATGCATATAGGCAGTGCATGAACAATGTACTTTAATATGTGCTGTACATTACACTACAAGGGCATCAATGAAAAAGTATGCATTGCAGGTTAAGAGTTATAGTTGTCCGGTTAAGTGATATGTATACATAATTAGAAAGGCAGAATCGTCACTCGAGTACTTTGCATTGTAGTGAACACACTGTATTGCGTTATACTTTTTCTTTATGGCTTTATGGAATGTACACGTGCTGAATGTCCTTCAAATTATGGAAAGGACATTATTGATTTTAAATCATTTCTGAAAGAATAACTTTCTACTTTCAAAGATGAAATAAGAGAGGAAAGTTCTGGGTGTTCAGAGAAAAGCATTCGAAAGTTTCAAGAAAGTGTCAGTAAACGCTCACTTGTTGACTTTAAATATATTAAGAAACACGCATCAGTACGATTTCAATTGTGAAGTTTTAGAAGACATTGAACGCGTACAGTCTTTAGTGAAGTCAGGAGAACAGTTAGGTTTGCTTCAGTCACTTGAGTCTACAGGGCAAAACAATACATAGGAGAAATAAACTTGTCAGGTTAGCAGACAAATCCCCTGCTGGGTTGGGAACCATCGCAGAATATGAGTCTGACGAATGGGTCAGTAATAGCGACGATGACTGTAAAATTCGTAGAGCCGAGGCCAGGGTATTGTAAAATAAAGTTATCCACAAGTCGAGCTTCTACGACTTATTCTGTTTCTACTCCTACAAGCAGTCAATTTGAAACATTTCGTCCCTTTCGGAGAGTCTAATGCTCCGCATGGGCAGGTTTGGGGCATGTCAGGGCAAGATGTCCAAAGTTTTAACAATTTCTATCAGGGCAGAGATATCGTCCCGTTCCCGACATTAGCAGAATCCCCCAGGTACACATGTACATACCTTGTCAAAAAGCTTCTTGGAATCCCTAGGTAATGAACAATTTCTTAATTGATAATCGTACTTGGCCTGTGCATGGATTGTCAGACAGCTATATGGAAAAATCTTTATTAATGATAGTTTCTGTTAAATATACCTGTCAGAGTATTAAACTAAGATAATATTAACACAAAGAATTAAAGTTTAAAGTAGTATAAAAATTATATCTTAAATACTGCTTTGTAAGGCATAATTGAAAAAACCATATCCCGCTACTAGTGATAGAAAAAAAATCCCCATAGCAAGATACTGTCAAATTCACCTTATTTGCTTCAATTGGCATCACTAATTTTTAAATTTACTTTTTGTTTTATCAACGTAAGTGCAATGCTATATTTATATATTGATTTTATGAAATAATTGGAGTAGTGCTTGCATAAAGTTTCAGTCACCTGAAATGATTTTTAATCTATTTAGACTATTTTATGATTTAATTGAAGCAAAAATTAACATGTATCCCAGATGTGTGTACCATAATTTATTTCAGGTGGTGAATTCCAGCTTTTGGCTAGACACATCTTGTCCGGGGATCTTGGGAATGCAAATACTAGAGAGAAGCATGAGCATCGACATGATCGGAGGCAATCATACAAAGGCAGCTCTTATGACTTTATATCGTCAAAGACTAAGAAACCCTTATGTCCAGATGACATTATATGAAGGCCTGAAAGATGAGGAGGCTCTAAAGGTGGGTCTTCATCACAATGAAACCAACCTGAAGGCTAAGCCTACGTCATTTCTAGATAATGTGAATGTTATTGTGAAGCTTAATCAAGACATCAGTTTTTCAGAAGGTAAATTTTCTTTCTTTATTGAAAATAATCGAACAGCAGCATTAAACTATATTCGTATCCTATTCCAATTACTGATGAATTGAATGTAATCTGAATTAATTTATTTAATGTTTTTAAAATGTTCTTCTTTGTTATATAAATGGTTTATTTAATTTTTACCTACCTTCTTTGTGACTATAAATGGTGTCTTCTTTATACTTTAGATTAAAATTATTTGTTTTACTCACATCATGTATGGAAAAGTTCATAAGTCTAGCATCTTTAGTTATTTTCTCTTTAAGAATTTTGCTTTTAAAATGTTATGTTTTGGTAACAACTAAGGATGTTCAGAGATTAACCTTTGGAGAGTTTTCAGTCTGTCTGTCTGTCTATTGCTTAATACTGTCTGTAGAACTGTGTTGCTGTGCCGTGGATAGGGCACTAGGCAGAGCACGAACAGGTTAATCACAAAAACAATTTTCATTATTAACTGATAAGGAACTCAAAGAAAACAGATGACTGATTGAATAATTTGTAACTGACAATGAATTCAAAGAAAACAAAAACATGATTGAACAATAGGCCCACAAAGTTAAAAGGCACAGGGGAAGGGAACTTAAGACCCGGAGAAGGGGGATAAATTAAAGAAATAAAACTAGGGGCAAAGAGGAAGATAATAACCTTAGACGAGAAAACAAGAAGGGACACAAGCAAAAGTGTCACCGAAACAGTGTGAAACAACATAAATATACATCAAAACCATATTTTGAATTGACTCAATTAAATTATCTCTCTTATTGCATTCTTTTGAATACCTCTTGTCAGCAATAAAACAGACTGATAGAGACTGACTTGAAACTTGAAATACATGTATATACACAGTGCCTGGACAAATATACAGCGCGTTCTGCATTTATTTTAATTACCTTTCATTTAGTTTTCTTTTGTGAAAGGTTTTTGGGTTATTTAAAT